>NC_143561.1:12602500-12825000 GCF_054136105.1 Typopeltis vanoorti
CACTGATAAGGCACATTGGATAGTAAATCAGAGTTGATCATACTTTATTAAATAAAGGTTTGGTTACTCAAAAGACTAGAGATTGTAGAAGTTTTAAAATTACCTCCTAGTTACTTTATTCCAAGAATATCGCTGATGGAATTCAAACTGCAGAAAACAGTTGCTCTTGTGCATATAATAACCACTTTTAAAACATTATTGCGAAAGGAGTAAATATTCTTTTCCTACTAACTTAAATAAAAACAAAACAATTCAATGCTCGTAATGGAACTAGCAGTTTCTGACGTGGTATTTGCGATATGCCACATTAGCCTGACGCGTGGCGAATAAGCTGAAGTGCATGTTTGTTCACTTAACTCTTTTAATTAAATAGTTTTAGAAATGTTTACAAATTATTGTTCAGTTTTTATTTTTTTAATAGAAATTTTAAATAATAATTCTATAATTAAAAATTATAACTGACATTTTATTTTTAACATTTTTGATAAGGTATGGTATAAATCAAAATTTCGCGAGTATAATGAAACGCAAACGAGCTACCTCCTATCACTTGCATATCATATCGGTATTTACAAATTCCTAAGATTCAATCAAATATACCGATTGTCAATTTTACAGTTATGTTCGTAAATATATGGCGTAACTATCCCCCGCCCCCTCATATGCAAACACTGTTGACTGAATTTATATGCATTCGTATGTAAATCAATGGTTCACGGAATTAAATACAAGTACACAAAGGCCATGGATGAGTGAAGATCCTACGTACTGATTTTATTTTCACCGTTTTGATTGGTATGATTGGGTTGTTCCCAATAGCTATTTTCTGTACGAGGTAACTGATGCTTAGATTCTGTTTTGTTCTCCGTAAAATTATTTTTCTTAATCAGTCCCGAATACAAACAAATCGGCCTTGAGAACACACACAATTTAAAGACAAAAATACTAGTGGTGGTGGTGGTAGGTAGTAGATGGCGTTGGTGTAGATGATGATGGTAATTGCTGTGCGCTGTGTTTGATGGCTTAGTAGTGGAGACGGAGAGTTGTAGAGTCGGTGTCCTCTCTGGATGTCTTTAGACTCCTTGGAGGTGTCTCGCCATAATAATAGTAATAATAATAATTTTTTTTCAAAGTTTGAGAAAGAGTGATTATACGACAGTATTTACAAATGTGCAATTAAAATATTATATTTCCTATTTTTCACAAACATACAATGTAAACTTAATAATAATAATAATAACTTAAGGAGAGTGTTTTTTTTTTTTTCAGATGATCTGATCTAAACCTGATTTGGATGTGATCATCATTATTCATCATTGAGCCGAAATGCTGCATATTTTCATTTATATGGTTATTATGGTTGTTTCTGGTAATAAAGATAACACCGATAACACTAATATAACCAGTATGATGTTCAATCTCAATAGTTTTTAATAACATATTAGTTTAAAATAAGTTTAATTATTTTAAGTTTAATTAGTTTATGTTTAATTAATAAATTTAAATTCAAATAATAATTCTTTAAGAAACATGAAAGAAATGTAAGACTAAGTACAATACAATAAACTAAATTAAAATTTTTAATATGTTTTATTTTTGATATAATCTTAATTAAAAACACTTTTTAATATTTTATATATTTTATTCCAGAAGAAATATTACTACTTCGCATTCACATTTCGTTGCGAGACCAACGTGATGTACTTTTTTCAGTGAATATTTTTTTGCTGGCGTATAATAAAATAAGCAGAACATATTTTTGTTTAATGAAAGAATATTACTGATAATAATATATGAACCATTATGGTCAGAATAATAGATTTTTTTAATAATTCACAAGACCTATAACACTAACATTACCATATGTCAGCATGTGATAGTAGTTATCCAGAAGCCTCAGTAGCTCAGTCGGTATAGACGAAGCCCATTGGTCGGAAAGACCTAGGTTTGATTTCCTTCTATGATTCGAGGAATCTTTATCTCATCTCTTTCAATTAGAGGTGAGTTATCCGGTCTGATACGAGATCAGAGGGTTTTTTTAACCTGGAAACTCGACAGGCTAACTGTCCCCGTGAAACCACACGGATTTACAGCAATGAATACTTCGATCCAACAATAGGCCTGATTTGTCAACTATATGCCGATTTCATACTCGGATAAACTGGTGGGGTTGGTGAAAGCAATGGTGAAATACCTTCCAAAAATCTCACTAGAAACACTTTGTAGCAAAAACACTTGCCTACAAAGTTACCAGGAGTCGGACAAGACTGAAGAGTTAATCGTCAACATCAATAGTTATCCATTAACATATTTCTTGAAAAATCTAGAGTCTATATCCACTGGTGAGGAAGGCTGTTCCGAAGAACAAAAGTAGATGGAATGAATGCAGGCGACTAGGCGTTGGTTCATTATGTTTGAAGTTGAACTGTGTACGCTTGACTAGCGGCTATTCTTGATGTGGCATGATGAGAGGTAGCGGGCATTTAGTGGAACAATGCCATAACAGTAATGCCTAATGCCTAGTGAAACGGAATAATGGAGGAACAGAGTGCCTTTGAGAAAATCAATGTGTGTGTGTGTGTGTGTGTGTGTGTGTGTGTGTGTGTGTGTGTGTGTGTGTGTGTGTGTGTGTGTGTGACAGAGAGAGGGAGAGAGATTGGCCTATTAAGCTAATTTTTTTCTTTTGTTATGGCTGTCCCAGCCCAAATATCAAAACAATCTTCTGAGGTTGACAGGATTTGATTGTGTAAGATGACTGCCCTATGCGGAGCCTAGCAAGAACAACTCTTTTGTTTCTATGCTGACTAGACTACTAATGCTTAATTTCAGACAATCTCGTGCAATTTGTTTGTCAGTGATTCCTGCCATGAAGATTACCATTGAGTAGTTAGCTTTGATCTTATGAAGTGTCTGTAGCCTGAATACGGAACCGTGAAACAGTACATGGAATAAGTACGAAACCTAAGCTCATAGCTGCATCGACAATCTCATTGTCTCAATATCTCAAAATAGGAATTAAGAAGTCATAGCAAGACGGAATTTGAAGTGCAGTTTTTAGTACATTTTCACTGCTGTAATTTTTGCTTGTTTGTGTTTAAAAATAATCATAGCATTCAATATCCAGTCAATGAATTCTCTATTCTTTAAACAGCAGACATGAATTGTAGAATAAATTCGTTTCAAATATTTTAACTTTGGGGACTTACGTTTCATCATTCTCTCACACCATTCTTGAATTCTCATAATGAATAATGATTTATTACGATTGTAAAACATCACGCAACTGTCCTGGTGTGGTGAGCGGGATAAGAATAGCTCCACTGCAGGCGAATGTATGTCATACGAGAATATAAATGGGTACTCAGGGAGGGTAATGGATGGCAATGCTGTAGTCAATGAAGTTTTAACTAAAGCTCTGCTGTTAGTGTTACCCTCCTACCATGATCAGAGCTCAATAACACCCTATCCTTACGTTTTTATCTACAGATAACGGGGAATATGAAAAGCATTCCTGCTTCGCCCATCTAGCCAAAAAAAAAAAAAAAAATCTCGCAACTGCTGCTATCCGTGTGTAGGGTTATACAGCAGTTCTCTAGGAGCACTTTGATAAATGCAAACATCTTAAAATGATTAATCATTGTAGATGAAAGAAACGGGCGATTTGATTTAAACAATAATCGTATTTGAGTAAATTTAAGTGAGTTACATTAAGATGTCTTACAATCAATTGCTTGTATCTAAAAACGAGTAAAAGGACACTTCTTCCAGAAATGCACCAAGTGAATGATTTAGATCTCTTCCATTAACAGCTTATTTTATTACGTGAAATTTCAATCATAAAAAAAAAAATCAAGAATCCCATGTTAAATTGTTTCAAAAGGTTTATTAATACGCACGTGCAATTTTGCGAAGCTAACCTTTCAACCAATTTATTCTGAAATTGAAATTTACTTTGAAAAATAAAACGTATTGAATCTAACTGGTTATGTGCATCAAAGCATGGAGGTGAAGAGGAGGTCTTACTGCAGCGTTGTTGGATGAATATCGTTTTAAATTAGTAAATTGACTCGTTACATAATAATATATAGGCTCTAGATATATTTTACTTTATTTAGTGGTACAACAAACTACTTGTATTTCTTGCATTTGAAGTGTGGTGTCTGGTGGGGAGGGGATATTTATCATAATATAGGGACATTTTCTTTCATTAATATATGTATATATATATATATGATTTTCAATTCTCCCCGAGAGAGAGAGAGAGAGAGCTGACCCTAGATGTAGTGCAACAAAAGGACAATTCGTGGAAAAAGTGAATGAAGCTACAACCTCTCGCTGCCTTACAAAAATCACTTTTCGGTCTTAGAGCGGTTCTACTTGGTGGTAAGGTGAATCTGTCTGTAGGTAGAACCACCGCTGAGTGATTGGGATTTAATGATGTAAACGATCTTTGGGTCACTCATTGTTAGGTGATCTGAGGGATCGCCTTAATTGTTGCAGAAGGGCCACACTTGAACATATGTTCTTCCTGGCTTAATATCTGGTACGACTCACAAGATATTCAACTAAATTTTTGAAGGAGGCAAAGTGCCTCCGGCTTGCTCCGAGTAGCCCTCGGGATATTACTTCTCTGACTTACACACTCATTCCAACACAAACACGACAGCGCACGCCCGCGCGCACGCACACACACACACACACAGATATACACAATAGCGTAAGAAAAATTTACAAACACTGCACTGAATTATCGATTAGAGTTCCACTATAGACATGAATGTTAGTATGATTGGAAAATGTAAACTCACTGTATCATTTTTCGCTAATATCATGTATAGGGTGATCAAAATGAAACACCTCCTTACGCCCTTGTGGAGCACACCCAGTGATCTGAATGCTGCGAAACGTTGCAGGAATACATTGTGTCATGCGGAAGCGAGATTCGAGAGATAAAAGAAATTATATGCACAAGAGCAGAAAACAGTTTCTCTTGTGCATATAATAACCACTTTAAAAACGTATTGCGAGAGTAGCATCTATTCAATTCAATGCCCATAATGGTACTTGCAGTTTCTGACGTGATATTAGCGATATCATTAGCCTGATTTGTGGCGAACAAACTGATATGTGTTTGTTCACTTGACTCTTTTGATTAAATAATTTGAAAGGTGTACAAACCTATTGTTCAGTTTGTAATTCTTTTAATAGAAATCTTAAATGCCAATTGTATACAGTAATTAAAAATTATAATTGGCATTTTCTTTTCGTCATTTTTTTCATAAGATATGGTATAAATCAAAATTACGCGAGTATAACGAAACGCAAACGAGCTAATATTTAAGTAGTAAACTAAATCTACTACAACATTGGCCAAGTGAGAGCGCATTCACTTTTGTTCTCATTCTAGAATATATATATATATATATATATATATATATATATATATATATATATATATATTTTTTTTTTTTTTTGCGTCCACTCTCTAGACATTCCAGTGAGGTGAACTGGTGCAAACAGTGATGAATTTTTGTGAACCATACACAACCATATAATGTGCATAGTTCCAAGAACCCAACATTGCATATCACATCGCTATTTCAATTTCTAAAGGTCAATCAAATATACCGATTATCAGTTTCTCACAGTTTAGTTCGTAAGTACATGCCATAAAAACCCACACACAAACACACACCATTGACTGAATTTATATGCATTAATAGGTAAATCAATGATTCTCGGCAAGTACGAGTGCACAAAGGCAATTGATGAGCGTTGATCTCACGCTCTTTTTTTTCCACACCGTTTTGATTGGTATGATTGAGTTGTTCCTAATAGCACTTTTTTATATAAGATAATTGATGCTTAGGTTCTGTTTGGTTCTCCATAAAATTATTTTTTAATCAGTCATGCCTACAAAGAAATCGGCTTTGAGAACACACACAATTTAGAGACAAAAATACTAGTGGTTGTGGTAGACAGTAGATGGTGTTGTTGTAGATGATGATGATGATGGCGGTAGTTGTGGTTCGCTGTGGTTGGTGGAGACGGAGAGTTGTAGCGTAGGTGCCTTTCCTCGATGTCTGTGGATTCCTTGGAGGTGTCACATGATAATAATAATAATAATAATAATAATAATAATAATAATAATAATAATAATAATTTTTTAAACATTTTATTATGTCTCAGTATAAATTACATACAATAATAATATTTACAATATTTACAATAAGGATTATACAGAATTTTTGAACTTAGAATATACATAATTATAATAATAATAATTTATTTATTTTATTTATTTATTTTTTATTATTTTTTTTTTATGTCTCAGATGAATTGCATACATAGTTGCTGTAGTAATTATATATATATAATATTTCTAACGCATTACAATTGTGTATAACAGATACTTGCAAGTTAATAATTTTCTTCCTCGAAGCTTAGCAGAGCTTATCTGAGGAAGATAATAGATGATAGAGGGTGGTGGTTTCATAGTTATGTTCCTATACTGGTCACAAGCCAGGTGTTGATTTTACTGTTTGTTGGTACGTGCTTGTAAGACTTCGACTGCTATTAGAGTTTAACTTTTTTTTTTTTTTTTGTGCAAATGGGATTGGATTTAGACATGGTGTGTCTTTTTCTTTGTGTTCTTGTAGTGATAGTTTTTGAGAGGGGGGGTTGTCATAGGTTTGTGTGTGTGTGGTGGGGGAGAGAGAAACAGGAATTGCTCTAATTTTCATTCTCGCTATAATATTTATATAGTGCCTGTTTCAGCTCTCTGCATTTTCCTAGGTTTCTGTTGTCGAACGGCAGTTTGTTTATCATGTCAGGTACGTAGAAGTTTCGGGTGGCTTTGCACTAGTGATTGTTTTACTTATATGTTATGTAGTTGGTTGACTGTGGTCTTGTTATTTGATATGTTGTTCTGGTTACTCTATATGTTGGGCTGTAGTAGTGTTTTAACATGACTGTAGTGGCATAAGTGTTTCACATTAAATATTTTGTGTTTTTTCCGTGCTTTCTGCATAAGAGTGGGTTGTTCCCAGAATATCATTTTATCATTTAACTTGCAACCATTGTAGCCTGTTAAGTCTGTAGTCTGCGCAGAATGCGTATGATGTGATTGCATATCTTAAAATGTTTCCATATAAGGCTTTATAGATTAGTATTTTTATGTGGGTTGGGGCAATGTCTTTTAATCTGTACAGTTTGCTTGCTATTATCCTAAGCTTGGTATGTAAGTAGTTTGCATGGCTATTCCAACTTTGATCAGCATCGAAGTGAAGTCCAAAACAGCGTGTTGCTTTCACCTGTGTGATGGTTGTGATTTTAGGTTCTGCACTTTGTGTATAGGAGGATGAATGTTGGATAGTGAGATATTTAGTTTCTATGGGCACGGTTTGGGGGTTTTTGAATATCATTAGCTTTGTTTTTCCAGGGTTTATATATATGCCGTTTTCGGTTAACTAGTTAGTGATTTGATTGATGTCGTGTTGCATATTTTTGTAAGCGATATTTGCATTGTTGTGAATGGATACTATGGCCGTGTCGTCTGCATACTGGAAGATTTTACTTTTTAGGGGGAGTTGGCTTATGTCGTGTGTGTATATATATGTTAAATAGAATGGGAGATAGGACAGCTCCTTGCTGTACTCCACAGGTTACATGTATCTCTTTGCTGTATGCTGATCCTATACGTGATGTGCTTTCTGTTTTTCGTGTATGCTTTAAACCACTGGAGTAGACGACCTCCAATTCCGATATGGGTAAGTTTCGTTAACAAGGTTTTATGTGTTAGTGTGTCAAATGATTTTGTTAGGTCAATGAATACCACTAATGTTATTCTGTTTTTATCCAATGCAGCGTTTATTAGATCTGTGAAATCTTCCAGGAGTGTTGCTGTTCCTTTATTTTTTTGAAAGCCATATTGTGTTTTGGGTATGATTTGAAATTTTTCAACGTATGTGGAGAGTTTCTGATGTACAATGCGCTCCATGATTTGGTTGATTACAGGCAGCGTGGCGATAGGTCTGTAATTACTTATTATGTTTCTTTTTCCCTGTTTGTGCATGGGTGTGATTAATGCAGTCTTCAGTGTTTCAGGTATGTGTCCCGTTTCGAAAATTTTATTTAACAGTTTTTGTATAACTGGAAGTAGGTCGGTTGAGTGTTTCTTGATGTCTTTTGGTCTGATTCCGTCTGTCCCCGGTCCTTTGTTAGGATTAATTTTGAATTGCCAGTGATAGTTCTTCTTTTGTTACTGTGGGGAACCACATCGACTGGGTTGCTCGTGGACCTAGTGGAGAATGTTCGTTTGTGTGAGGAAAGGTTGTTTCTTGTAGCTTTTGGACAGAGTTCACGAAGTGCTGATTAAAGTTGTTTGCCAACTGTTTGAGGGATTTGGGGACGCAGGCAAAGCTGTGTTTTATTGTTTCTGAGGCAGTGGTTCTGTGTATATTGTCCAGCATTTCATTAATCAGGTGCCAGGTTTCCTGTATGTCATTCTGAGCTGTTGTTAATTTGTTGCTGTAATAGTTTCTTTTTGCCGTTCTAATCTGTGTTGTTAGGAGATTTCGTTTTCTTTTGTATTCAGCTTTTAAAGCGATATTGTTCGGCGACTTCTTCAGTTGTTTCCATAGGGCATCTTTTCTTTGTATGTCTGTTAGTATGTTGTCTGTTATCCATGGATTTTGTTTCGTTTGGGGACGTATTTTTATTTTTGTTAATGCTTTGTTATATATTTTGTTAAATGCAAATTTAAGATTATTATATACAGCTTCAGCAGAGTCTAAAGATGCTATCTGCATCCAGTCTGTTTTTCTGATTTCATCGTTCACTATTGCATCGTTTACAATGCTATTAATGTCTCCTATTATTATCAAGTATTTTGAGGTGTCTACTTTCGTGGATGAAAGCCCTCTGTTTAGTTCTTCTAGGAATTTTGTGGTGCCTAAGTTGGGTGGTCTGTATATTGCGTTTAATATCAGGGAGTTTTCTTGTTTGATGTTTTTAATATCGATGCATATGTTTTCTGCGTATTTTAATTTATAGTTTATTTCTGTTACTTCTAGTTTTTGTTTGATAAATATTATTATACCACCGCCTCGTTTTGTTTGTCTGCAGTGTTTGTGTTGTTGGATGTGTGGCATTTGGTAGGAGGATGCCTCTTCGTTTGTCGTAGATACTTTAGTCAGTATTAAAATGTCTATTTCGTCTATATCTTCCTTCAGATAAGCTTGCAGGGTCAGCCAGTATTTATGAATGCTTGTGATGTTGATGTGGAGAATAGATAGTCATTTTTTGGGGATTGTCAGTTGTTTCCATTCTGTTGTTGATTTCAGAATGTGGCAATTATCATGTTTCGGGGTGATTACGTCTGCTTGATGGTCTGCATTCATGTTGGTTGGTGTGCTGTTCCTTTTGTACGAGTTGTCAATATTCCTTTCAATGTGACAGCCTGTTGAGGTCATCTACGGATTTTATTTCGATCGGTTTTGCGTCTTGTGTCTTTCTAAGGAATATATTGCTGTCTCTTTTCCATATAAACTGGTAATTTTTTTCTGTTTTTACTTTCCTTGCTTGGTAGAATATTTTCTGATAATATGGCGTAAGGTATCCGGACAAGTATATTGAGGCGTTGTCGTGGTCTACTTTCAGATCCTTTACTACTTTAATATCCTTTAATCCTCTAATTTAATATCCTTTAAGATCCTTTAATAAAAATAATAATAATAATTTAGCGAAAGTTTATTTTATAGATGATCTAATCTAAACCAGATTTGGATGTGATCATCATCATTCACCATTGAGCAGCAATGTTACATACTTTCCATTTATATATTTTTTCCGTATGGTTATTATGATTGTTTCTGGTAGTGAAGATAACACCGATAACAATAACATAACGCCCATGTGATATTAAATAATAATAAGTTTAATAAGGTATTTTGAAATTAGTTTGAAATAATTATTCTATAAGAAAAATGAAAAAAATATATAAAACTAAGTTAAATTTATATAATTGAATTTTATTTAAATTAAATATAAAATATAAAATAAAAATAGAAACAGAAAAAGTTCCATTTGATTAATTAAGTATAAATTTTTGAAATATTTTTGTTAGATATAAATTGAATTATAAACACCTTTTGCTATTTCATATAATTTATTCTAAAGGAAATACTTCGCATAATACCGTGTTCGAGTTGATGCCCAGAACTCTTCATTCAAGGCATCGACCGATCAATGGTGGGTTTTAAATATTATCTTTCCTAGCACACTACGCTCACGTTCGGTGGGAGTGATCCACTGCGGGTAACACTTGCAGTTCATTCCCTGCGCTTCCATCTCAGTATGGTACCACTGAATTTTCACCCAAAAGGATGACCCAGCTCTTCAACAATTCCCAGAACAGATAGGCCTGCAATATTGTATCCTATCATATCGCCTCTTTCAGACTCTGTGAGCTCCCTTCTCGCAGTTATTTGACGAAGACACAGTTGCATTGATTAGGAAGCATCATATTCCTCCAATTTATACCCGCTACAAACACGTGACTCGTTTTATGGAACGATGACTTCCCCATCGGGCGTTCGTTCACTTCTTTCCAAGCAGAGTGTTGTTCTTACTAAAGTGAAATCGAAATGTTTCTGTTGTTTTTTAGTATTTTGCTTTTATGGATTATCAAAGTTTTCACATATAAAATTGATATGGTAAGAATGAAGAAAAGGTCATATGATAAATGTGCATCATAGAGAAGATAAAACATTCCACACTATTTATTTTGAGAGGAAAGCACTCTTGTTTTTAAAAAGAAGAAAGAAAATGAAATGTTCAGAACTCAGAAACATGATTTTATAATTGAAGTTTTATAACACAAGTTCAATTTCAACAATTTATACTCAATTTAAATTTCTTTTTCCTTTTTTTTGAACCATCTAACACTCTACTGCCTTATTGTAGTCTGAAAAGGAATTGAGTGACACTCTTTTAGCTTTTACTTTCTATCTTTTCTATACCTCTTAGATGTAGTTTCATCGAATTTAACTTGCAGGTTATAATATTGAAAAATGTCGGAGAATAATCAAAAGATATAACAGGTATCTCTTATTAGAAAGATACCCAGTCCTAAGGAAATCCCTCTGAGTATATTTTATCCTTAATTGTCATCTTTTATTTCTAAATTCACTTTGTTAATAGAAATAAAACAGCATAGTTTCGAGAAAGAATGTTTTGAGAAAACATGCACATGGTCAAATTCAAAAAGATTACGGTAGCTTTGTGTATAATAGTGTTCACACATAAATTAGGCGATTTGCGAATTATTTAATTTTAGGTTGTTAAACAGAAATAATAGTTGAATATTTAATTATATTGCAAATATATTGTTGCTCTTAACAGTTTCTTATTATTTGAAAGTTTTATTACAACTAAAATCGTTTTGTTGTACTTGAGTAGTGCGTGGAATGAGAAACTAGCAAAGCACGTGCAATGTTCTCTCGAATGTCTGTGAAGCAGGATTTATCTTAACCAACTCGAACATCAAATAATAGTTTATCTCGTTACAGAGAGGAAGGAACCTTTATAAATAGAAATTGGTTGCTAAAATGCTCATGGGATACACATTCCCTCATCGTGAACATTGATAGAACTACGGATACTCTGTGCATTCTAAGAGTTCATATCGCAGAATCTGTCCATAATTAAGTCAGGATATCGCTCTTCTTCTTCACAGCATGATTCCCAAAGTGGGCGTCCGCAGAGAGGGGATGGGAAACGGGGCACAAGCTCCCCTCCGATGTACTTCTGAAAAAAAAAAAAAATTAAATTAAAATTTATTGATGTAATTATTTGACTCCAATATTTACCCCGCTCCCCCTGGAAAATTTTCTGCGGATCCCATGATTCCCGACACAGAATTCGTTCATTTCTCACAACTCGGGAAAAGTAAGTTCAAGTCTGAAACATCACGAAGGCCAACAAGAAGTGACGCATCTTCTAAATCTATGACCTCTTATCCAGCTTATTTAGAAAACGAAAACAAATTGTGGATCTTCTAAAGAAAACTAGAGAGTTGTGCAATCTTTCAGCAGTTTCCAGTATCAAAATGCTTGTTAAGATGTTACTGTGTAAGCTAAGAAAATAATAAATCTTACTAAAGGGAAATTATTGATATGAAAAATTATTGTTACTGCTTTTTCTATGAAAATTACGGTGTGAGGAGAGAATGCCAAGAGAACGAACACCTGCACTACATGTATGAAGGGGGGGGAAGAAACTGGAGATGGAATATGGAAATAGCCACTTCAATCCTCCACTACTAGAACGATGTTTCGACGCGATAAATATTATCTACAAGCTAAAGGTCCAGTTGGCATTTCCTCCAACTAGGGAAAATTTGCGTATAAGACAGCAATATTCGCCTCGCCAGAGCCCCGTTTGTGAAAACAGTCCAAACCACGGAAAGATGGGGTTGAATTGGCTGTGGATTACGCTTCTCCACTCATTACTGGCCGAAAAAAAAAGTACGATATGGAAATTATGATTTAACAGTTTTAAATGGTAAAGATAATCTTTCATTCTGCAGTCCAAATAAATAAGATAAAATAAATAATGACGTTTAATATACTGGTCTTATGAATTTACTGACTTCCACCGTAGAGAAAATACAGCACTAATTTATTGGTATTGCTGGGATGCTCAGTGAATAAAAATATTTGTCCATAAAAATTTTTGTAACAAAAGTTACAATACACAGTGAGCAATGATTCTGTATGAATATCGACAATAAATTCAACTAAGAGTTATCGCAATTTCCTTTTCTCCCTACGGCACAAACTGAAATTATAAAAATCTATGAAACTGAGATACTAAAACTGGATAACTAATTTTGGGAACACCAATGAAAGAAAATATCCGATTTTTCACCATTCGCTGGTTTCCTACAATCCTTTGCCACTACGAAAAGGAAGATTTTTTGGTAAGTGTCGAATACATCTTTAGATGACAAACGGATTATCGAAGATAGGAATTAAAAATATACTGGGTAATAATAACCTATTCAAATGGCAAATTACAGTGTGGCTTTGATGAACAAAGCATTAAAATGTGAGCTATGTATGGCGTTCACATTAGCTGATTATCCGTAGGTAAAGGTATTTGGGTGGACGATTATTAGAACTGGCTGTATAATTCTAATGCACACAGCAGAAATTTATCTGCGGAGGTGAAATCCATCAGAGCAACAGAGATGGAGAAATGACTAATGTAAACTTCTGGATTAAAAAAAAATACATTATAGCATTCGGTTAATTCTCAAACAGTTCTTTCACTTCCATCATTACTTCCACTTTTAGAAAAAAATGTCTGAAAGCAACTCATATTATTGTTGCATGCAATCTAAAGATATAAATTACGAAACTGAGTATTCCGGTTAAAAGGCCCTAACACTAGGCTGAAAAGTGTGACAATACACAAAGAATTGCAAAGTATTGCACTTTTTCGGTGCCAGACATTTTCCAAAGCAAGTGCTTTGGAAAATGTTTTAATAACAATACATTTAGATACTGTATGTAAACAATAAGATGATTCTCCTACAGGAGCGTGTGGCAATGGAAAACAGTTTTATATTTTATTTCATTCGTGAGCAAGACAAGGTTCAAACCAGTTTTACGTGATCACTCAGAGCATTGGATTAGATTTAAAGCGCTTGATCAAAGACTAGAGACCACATAGATATAAGAGTTCTTAGAAGAATCAAGAAAGTGAAACAAAGACATTAGTAGAAGAATCATATTAAAAGTATCGGAGTCCTAACTAGTAATCGAACAATTTGCAGGAAAAGTGCTAAAAGGAGAATAGCAGTAATGTAAATTTAATCATGCAATATTGATCTAAAATGAGAAGTAAGGTACAATGACGATAACGTAAAGGTTCAGGAACACAAGTGGTCATTAGAAAAATAAACAACTTAAAATTGGATCGTTGTATTATATAAGAAACCAAAGTAGGAATAATAAATTAATTGAGGGTAACAGTTGTATATAATAGCTTCCGTTATGTTATAGATATGCTACGAGACATATTTTATAACTGTTAAATGCGTGTCCTTTATTCTAGAGCAATTTCTGTTGACGCTATATGAAACTTCAGTCCTAACCAAAAGAAATGGGCTCACTCATTTTCACTTAAAAATTCCTTCTTCGTAGCGGTACCTCTCACACTATAGAATTTTTTGATCAGTGTTTCTGACTACAGGAACTGCAATACGAAGAAGCTGAATCCAAGAATGTCATAAAAACTCTAATATCTGTTAATAGTTTAATTTAAAAAAAAAAGAGAGAAAAAAGAAGAACCTGAACAGCTGCATTGCTTTTTTGATTATAAGAAATTACAAAACGAGTGCAACCTCTAAGAAACCTTCCGAACAAATCACAGAATACTATCAGTTAATACCTGAAATGAAATGCATTAATTTGGAACAAAATTGTTCACGTCAAATTTATATAAAAAAACCAAAAAATCTCTTCTAAACGACTGGCGTTGTTTTAGTTCATTATGTATTCTATACTTATATGCGTCGTCGTTATATGAAGTATAAATTATATAAAAGTTATTACGTTTCAATCTGCCTAACAGATATCAAAATAAAATAAAAAAATAAATAATATACGCCTAATAATAATTAATATAAAAACTAAAATTAAATAAGAAATACATATATAAACCAAATTTATGTAATAAAATCTAAAATATTAAATATTAGAAAATGTATTCAATATAATAGAAACGCAGAATTATATATAAATATATGGGAATATTAATAAACATAAATAAGAAGATATTTCTGTGTTAGTCAAAAATATTATAATAATATTAAAATGAAGAAGGTAAATTAATAAACCTTATTTTTTAATAATACATCATCGATATTTAAAATTTCAAAACAACTGAAAATACTTATTTTTTAATACGAAATCTAAAATATCATTTGTGCTAAAGCCATATCTTAGCTTTTCGCAATTGGCAAAGTCGGTCTTCTAAAATTCTTATGGATTGTCAAGCGTCTAACTTTGCATATGACGTCATTTACGTCCATCTCTGGAGAGTATCGTTTTGTGTTGCTCTCCACTGAAAGACTCGTTTAATTATCGGCTGAGTTATCATTTGATATCTTCTGCTGCATTCTTTTTCGCTGCAAATAAGTTTCCAAAGAAATAACTTTCTTTTCTTCCTTCTTTCGCAGCGTCTCAACATTATTCTTTGGTTCTCCTGATGCCGATGAATATCTCCTTAGACGAGGAACTTTCCTGGTAACATCAGCTAGTAACTTTTGCAAAATACTTCGGTAATCAACTCTGCAAGAAGAACGTTCATGCCTAATTACAAGGGAACGCGTTGATAATAAAGGAATTTGTTTAATATTTTCTTCAGATATCCTATTACCACGAGTTTTTCGACTCTCCTTCGTAGCAGTGGCACTTTATTTTATTGTGAAGAACTTTATTTATCTTGGTCAATTAGGTTTAAGGAAAAACAAGATAAAGAAATATATGTTTCTTTTACATATTTCTCTAAAAACAAGGAAACAAAGCATTTCGGCCGTACAAATATTATCTGTTAGGAGATTTCCGTATATGCCTAAAAGGAAAGCTCCGGAAAGTGTGCATTTGTCCAGTGTTTACCTTTTCGGAAGTAAGACATGGGCAACAACTAAAATACAGGAAAACAGGTTGTGTGTGTGTCTCCAAAGAGCCTTGGAAAGACGAATGTCCCCCACTTAACAAAAAGGGATAGATAAGAAATGATAGATAGATACAATTAGAGAGATGCCTGGCTGGAGTAGAAGATATTGTGAAGTGCTGTAAAGAATATAAGTTAAGATGGGCTCGCCATGTTGGTAGACTTTCAGACGAAAGCCGGACAAAATTAAGCACTGAGTGGGTACCAAGAGAAGAAAATAAAAGACAAGAACGTTGAAAAACAAGATGGAGGGATGATCTACAATATTTCAGATGAGATTGAGGGCATTGGGTGAAGTTCGATAAAAATAGCATATATTTGAGGGGTGACTACATCCAGCAGTGAATGGAAAGTGGCTAAAGAAGAAGAAGATATAAAAACATGATACCTCTTTTACCACAAAAATTCTAAATTTGTGGAATAGGCCTACTGGAGATATTCTTAAAAAAAAAACGTCTAATACTCTACCCAGTATTTGGTGGTGTGTAAAACAGTAAACCTGCTAATTTTCTCTCTTTGTATTCCGAATTAAATCGGTGTTAACTTTAAAGACAAACGAGTTACGGACTTAAGTATGCATAAATGAGTGAACGTAGTTTGTTACCTAATAGAACTAATGGAATTAAGATAAATAGAATTGATATTAACTGGCTACGGTTCGGGGATGATATAGCAGTTATAGCTTATAACGAAAACAACCTGAAAGCCACCCTAACAAAGATGGAAGAAATCTTCACACAGAACAGCCTAAAAATGAATAATAAGAAAACAAAATTACTACTTACAAGTAAAACAAATCCAATGAAAATAAACCTGGAAATAAATAATAAGCTGATACAACAGGTACCTTCTTTTAAATATCTTGGAAGTCTTATCACAGATGGTGTAAGAAACCAATCAGATATTAAAGCGCGAATAACCTTGGCCAAAAAAAAGCATTCTACAACAGAAGAAACATTTTTACCAGTAAAGTACAGCATCCAGCTCAAACAAAGGCTAGTGAAAACATACATATGGAGCATTGCATTATATGGTTGTGAGGCCTGGATTCTAACAAAACAAGACGACAAAAACTTGGAGGCATTTGAACTTTGGTGCTGGAGAAAGATGATGAAAATTAGTTGGACAGAAAGGAAAAGTAATGAAGAAGTTCTAAATATAGTTCATTAAGAGCGGTCATTAATGAAACACATCCATAAGAGAAGAAAAAGCCTAATTGGACACACACCATTTGAGGCATGGGAGACTGATTACAGAAATAATTCAGGGGGATTGTAGAAGGAAAGAGGCCACTAGGCAGACCAAGAATTTCATATATAAATAACACAATGATGCCAACTGGCGCTAAGAGTTATGAAGAGATAAAAAGGAGGTCACAAGACAGGATGTTGTGTGTGCTGCTATATTACCAATCTTCGGATTGATGCACCAAAGAAGAAGTTTATACCCTCTTTGACTCCAACACTGAATACCCTTTCAGTAGAATTCGAACAACCTCCCGTTTCATACGAATTCTAAATTCAAAAAAAAAAAAAAACGACTGTAACAGATTTGTGCATCTTTGTTGCCGTAAAATGCGTTTTAGTACAAAAAACATCGAAAACTGTGCAATAATATGATCCTCGATATTCAATACTTTTCGTGTTTGGGCTGAAATGGTTGTGCCGACATCAAGCATTCCATAGTCGATCATGCTATTTATTTTACAACTCATAATTGCAAACCGATTCTTGCTAGTTGAATGCTAAAATAGTAATTCTAGTTGTTTCTCAAAGTTGTTTTACATACTGATTCTTCCAGTAGAATGCTGTTACGATTTTACTGCCTTTATTGCGAAAAGTTCAAGTTTGTTGACCAAGTCCTGATTTTACTGCGGTCTTGTTATGCTCTCTTTCTGTCCCTAAAATGGAATATTTGAACCTTGTTCAAATAGTCCATTTCGGCTGCTGATGCAACTGGACTGTCAAGTGGTTCAATGAGAATCATATTATTTTTTTTAATAAACTACACGATATTTTTCTATTCTTTCTTTTAATTTACGTTTTTCCCCTTCTTCTATTTGCAGTTAAAGTTGCTCTTGCACCCTGTGTAAGAGACGAAATATGCGTTTCTACATTGAAACACGTATTCAAGGATGACAATTTTTGTATTAGACTGTAATAGTTAAAATCGTGAATTTTAAAAATGACGAATAGTTGAATTTATACAAAGCACATTACCATGTTACGATATATATGAGGTATATAAATATAAATCAGGCTTATCAGCATTTGTAAGAAAATACTTACTTAAACAAAAATATTGAATATAAAAATAGGTGTTAAATATTTATCTATTTTTTCCAATCAATATTTTAAGAATTTAACATGTATTAAATAATTCTAAGAAACTTTTATTCTTTTCATATTATTTTATAGATAAAACTATTTTTTTTTTATAAAAATAATAAGTTTAATTCAGAAGATTTTGATGTCTTTTTAGTTATACGAGTAAATGTGAAAATATTATATGAGAACATAAATTTATGCTCCGAGTTATTTTACTGTATTTCGTAAAACTTGTCTTTAAAAATAAGTTTAATTGACAGGGATTAAAGCATTCATGAGAACAACGATTTGGTTATTCTTGTTCATAGGAAAATTAAATATACAATTACCAGTATATTTAGTAACCTCAGCATATTATCGAATTAATGAAAAAAGCTTCATTTCCTCATTTCATTTTATTTCTTATTTTTTTATTTCTTCGGTATTTCTGAATCCAGAACTATTTCTCCCCAGTGTATTGATATTTTCTCTCTTTATTTAGGATATCTTACGAGATCTGAATTTTAAAACGCTGTTCAACCCGAATATTTCCTTAAGAATTATATTTCCTTAATATTTCCTTTTCCTGCATACTGTAATTCTGCAAATTCACTAATGTTTCTGAAACTTTAGTTCCTGCACGATCGTTCTTGTCTTCTGTTTATGGTTTGTTCAGCGTTATCCTTTCTTTCTGCTCTTGAGTCTTAAACCTTCTTTTTCGTTGTCTTTCTCTTCATACCGACTTCATCCTCATGAATCCCCTCAGTCCAACAGAATGAAAAGAATTAATTAATCCCAATTCTTTACACTGAACTCAACGACTTTCTCCTTTCAGCTTATTACTTTTGCTTAAATCTTTGTTTACTAAACAGCTTACTAATCATTCTTGTTCTTTATTGTTTTAAACTTAATCGAATTAATAGACAGAGAATTCTTCTATGAACCTTAGAAGAATCCAAGTGCAGTATTTTTTCATTTGAAAGCGTACATGAAAAGAAGCAACGGATCTGTTGCAGGCAATTAAAACTGATAGACATCTTAGTGTTTAATATGAATAATATTGGATTTATTGGGATTTTAGGTTTTTTTTTACTTGACTCATTTGTTTCACTGTTTATTGAGCTTCTGCAAATCCGATCCTACTAATTTGTGTTGCTTTCTAATAATAGTGATAATAATTTTTATAAATATTTATTCTGTTTCAAAGAAATTACATGTACAGAACACAAAATAACACCACAATAAGAAAGTTTCAGTCCTAAGTAGTGCTTCCGTGTTTTTTTTTTTATTATTATTAAGTAGAATTAATTCATGTGAATTAATAATAACAATAATAGTTTTAATTAGTTATTCAAACTTCATTATCTGACATACTATTTTCAACATATGCGTGTGCACATACGTGCATAGAATACATGTTATGAGCATAAAGATACATAAAAATAATCTTCATAATCATCACACATACAGAGTTGATTTACATGCATTTAAATTATTTCTGTTACATTTTTCGGCTTACTGCACAGATTAAGTAGAATTCTCCACATAATCTGTGCAGTGAATTCTAAATGTACTCATTTTTTATAAATATACATTTGACATTAGGTTTTAAATGCTCAACGATATTAGAGATTATTATCATTGAGGCCATTTATATTTATGCAGTTCCCGCATTGCATTCCTGTCTAATAGGTATGCTAATGACATGATAATGTTGGTTATGGGGATAACTTGTTTAATATATATATATATATATATATATATATATATATATATATATATATATATATATATATATATATATATATATATATATATATATATATATATATATGTGTGTGTGTGTGTGTGTGTGTGTGTAAATAATTTTTTTTTACCTTGGGAATAATGTATATTAGGGTTACCAAGTAATTTTATAAACTTGGTTATTTAATCCTAATCCGAAGTTTGCGCCTGAAACGTGGTTCAAGTCTAAAGGTGGTGCAACACCAGGGCAACCCATTGTAAAGGTGGTTAAAGCTCTGATCACTATTCTTATGTAAAAAAAAAATATTTACATCTATATCTCCTCCAGGGATTATTCAAAATAAAAACACCTTTTAGCAACCTGCATAGGTAAAGTTGATAAGGCTCTGTATTACTAAAAGCTTGGTATATTTAGGGACTAACTATTCACTGCGGGGCATAATAAGGTTGAAATCGGTCTGGGTAGTGACTCCCACCCATAATGTATTGCAGCATACATCTCTTAGTGAGATGTGCTTTACATTATGGAAAATACTAAGAATAGTGATCAGAGCTTTTCCCACTTTTATAATGAGTTGCCCTGGTGTTGCACCACCTTTAGACCTGAACTGCGTTT
Source organism: Typopeltis vanoorti (assembly GCF_054136105.1). Lineage (NCBI taxonomy): Eukaryota > Metazoa > Arthropoda > Arachnida > Uropygi > Thelyphonidae > Typopeltis > Typopeltis vanoorti. Next base: position 12,622,913 of record NC_143561.1, read on the forward strand.
CAGGCGCAAACTTAGCTGTTTGCTTACTTGAGATTAGGAGTAAATAACCAAGTTTATAAAATTACTTGGAAACCCTAATATAATATATTAGGTATAACATTTAATTGTTGTGGAATAATACCAGTGTCGAATATTATGCTCAGAAGTATTGGATTTATTTGTTAAGTATTTTATTTTGTCTATTCCTGAAGAGGTCTTTGGTTTTGGCTGTAAGAGAGCTTCCTTCATTTCCTGTTTTGTTATGGGTGGAAAATAAATGGAATGCTGTTGAATTTTGTGTTTGAAATTTCCTGTTGATCGTTGGAAGATTATCTTTTTTCTTTTTTTTCTTTTTTTTTTTTGAGTTGTGGGAAAGGCATGGTGGAAGCGGTCTGCTGGTTACGAGTGGCGCATATCGTGATCAATCTTTTTCTATCCTGTGGTCGATTTTCCTTTGTTTCGAGTTAATGGTTAAGTGCTGACTTAGTTTAATTCATACTGGATTTATATTCTGTGTATTTTTAAAAACACGGGGGCCATTTTTCCCTACGAATTTTTGTTGTTTGTTGATTACTTGTGTTTTAATATAATATTTGTCGATGGGTGTTGCTTGGTGAATTTTCAGTCTCTTCATTGATTTAATTCTATAGTAATACTATTTAGAATGTCATCCTTTATCTAAGGGTTGTTATCTGTTTATCGTCTCTTTTGTGTAAGCTTTGTTGCTTTTTTGTATATTTATGTGAACTTGAGTTGGATATTCGCGTAAAAAGTTACAGGATCATTTATTCTCCGTAGGCATTTCCAGTCTATGTCTTTTATAAGTTTGTCGGCAATGAACCTTTTGATGATACCAGAGTTCGAATTGTCTGGTAGAGGTTTTGGGGTGGTGGAAGAAGGAATGGATGGCTTATTGGAATGAAATACTAATGAGTTATAGTCATTAATGAGAGACCGTATCGGCGCCCAATAATAATAATAATAATAATAATAATAACATTCGTTTTTATTTCAAAAAAAGTTTTTTTTTCAATGTCAAATAATACTTTATTATCTGTCAAATAAATTAAATACATATACATACAATTTATATAATACATATAATACACATATTTATATAATACATACAATTTAAAGATAATACTAAAAATTTTTACTTGTGGTTCAATTCAGAATCCAATTTATCGCATACTTTTTACAGTGCGCAAGTCATATAGTTCAATAATTTGCGTGTTATTAGTAGTAATACCGATTTTAGTAATAGTTTATAATCAGTTATAGTTCAGTTACACAGGATAGATTACAAAATTATCTATCTATCTATATAATGTTTTGTTTTTGCAGTACAGAATGCTAGGAAAATATCTTATTTAAATTGCATAAATAATGATATTAACAATGTGTTTTGCATCTTTTTTCACATTCATATTCACATTCATTTAAATTTACAATGATTTACTTTTTATTAAATCGATTATAATATTTACTTGTTTCTTTGGGTGGCTTCTTCCTCGAAGCCACCCTTTGCAGAGCTTATTTGAATAATGTTATCAGTATCTACTTTACTGTAATCCACCTTACTGACTGATGTTTTAAATAACATGTAATCTTTGATTATGAAGAGTACATATAGATGAATGAACGGATTAATCCCGCCTACTTCGAAGCTGTGACATATACTATGTAGCTTTTATGAAGATAGTGGGATTAGCCTTCACTATTTATGTTGTTGCTACTGTTTATGTATGGGATGTAGGTATTGGATGCTAGTGATTTGTGATGTGTATATTAGTGTTAATGGTTTCTTAACTTTGTTGGTATATTTTCCAGAGTTCGTTTTTTAATGTTCTGTAGTTATTTATGTGTTTTAAATTTCTTGGTAGGTTGTTGAGTTGCGTGGGTATCTGATGTGATCTCACAAAAGAACCGTATGAGTTGTTGAAGGGTGTGGGGATGTAGAGAGTTGTTGTAGGTCGTGTTATACGATATGTGTCTCTGTTGTTTCGATAGGTGATCTTGAAGTAATTCCTTGTTATTGTTATGTAGTGTTTCAGGATTTTAATGCTCAGAATTCTGTGTATCGCCATGTGCTGGTCGGATATTGGTTGTTGAGTATAAGGTATCCAAATCACTGTTCACACAATTTTCCTATGTAATATTTCCAATTTTGTTAGGTGGATGTTTGATGTGTTTGCATAAACTGTTATATACCGTATCTTAGTAGAGATTCGCAGATACTGTGATATAGGAGTTTTTTTTTTATGTTAGATGGAATAATGTATTTTACTTGGAAGAGTTTTGATGCGATGATCCGGAGTTTGGTATGTGGGTATTCTATGTTTTGTCCATTTAAGGTGGTAATTTATATAGAGACAGAGGTATTTTGCATGTGTTACAGTGTTGATTTCGGGATATTAGCAGGTTTTTTTTTGTTGTTAATGCAGCGATATGTGTGACAGTGTATTGATAGTGGGTGCGGGGCGTATGATTCTTGGTTTGTGTATTATCAACATCTGTGTTTTGGTGCCGTTGATTAGAACTAGGTTTTTTGTAGAAGTATGTTGTGATTTCATTAAGAAACGACTCATAAACAAAATATAATTAAATGAATATTAGAAAATTACCAAACAAACAGAAATAAATAATCATAGTGTGTATTCTCTGATTTCAGGAATATCAATAACCCGTAGACAAAAATATCTTATCAGTAACATAGCAAAACTACTTCATTTTGTCGTTGTACTATACATTTATTAAGAGTTAAGGTACGTATTACATTATTTTTAAGGAAAGAGAGATACGATTGTTGAGGGAGAAGGGATAAATTCTTTTTCTAGTTTGAATTCAAGTGAATATAAGATATAGTTATTAAGTTCCACTCAACACAATCTGATCTCTGCTAATTATATACGCCAGACGCTATCTGATCAAATATATCGGGACACCCATTTGTAGTGGTGAAATGCTTAGATATAAATTATAACCACGTCTCGTGGAAATATAAGTAGACCTTCTGATAAACTTCAGAGACAAACAAGTAAAATGGTCCGTACTGACTTCGCCGTCAGTACGACGAAGTCCGTTTTGGGGTTCACTGTGACCTTTGCAACAACTTAGCTCGGGTAACTTCTCTCCTGCTGCAGCTGTCCCGAACAAATTTGATTTTATTCATACAATCGAATATTCGTAAATCACTATGGAAACATTGCGAAAACCTTCAAGAAAGAGAACAAATGTGCAAAAGAAAACTTGATCTTAATGGAATTCGTTCACAGTATGAATGACAGAATTAAAGAATGGAAACTGATCAATTCTATAATGGAAATGAAAAGCCTACGAGTCTATTCCCAAATTACGACGACGTCATAACGGTGCTCAATGAAACGAATCACCAGTTAACCAGTTACGTGAGTTGTGACGTTCATCCGAACGACAGGATCTGCCCTGGACAAGTAAAGATAGGCCTGTGGATAGTCGACGAGGAAGAAGTAAAAAGCATAAAAACCAGTTAAAATCGCGATGGCAATTAAATATTTATAATTGTGTGTGTGTGGGGGGGGGGGGTTAATAAACAACTAATTTAATAAGATACTTCGATCTTTATATCGACAGCAACTTGAAGAGTGATTCCCATTTTTCGTTTTTTGACAAACAAAAGAAGATGCATCACCAACAGAAACCATGACGTTCGAAAATTGGCCAATATACAAATGACCTATTGCCCATAATAACGTTTCAAAATAAAACAAAAAAGAGCAACGCAAACTTCTTATCCACCGTCATACTCCAAGTAAAACTAAACCATCCTAACTTTACGCAAACCTTACACATTTTGCAATTAATGTACGTCAAGAAAAACAGTGAACATTTTCCGGAGTTTATTAATGCAGATTATAATCTGAACTGTTGGAGAATGATGTTGCAGCACCGAAAACCAACAGAGAGATTTTCCACAAATCCTTTCAACATCCAGCCACTAACAAACACAAGAAATCATGACGATATAAATGCTGTTTCTTTCTGATTACATTTTAATAAAATGGCTGTACTAAATGACGTTCATAAAACATAAAAATACAAAAACCATAAAAATACAAAACATAAAATATAAAACCCGTAAAAACATAAAAACGTAAAAAAAAAACATAAGAAAAACTAGTTCCAGTAATGGAGAATCTTAATGCTGCCCCATGTAATCAAATTCTAGACAATTCTTACTTCCATCACAAAATTCGAGTGAAGGCCCTTTTCGTTATCAACACGAAGGATTTGATGCGATCGACATTGAAGAACTTTGCTGGGGGGTCTGAGGGATTATTTGGAATACAGATAGTTAAGCCTAACTGTCCGACATCAGCAAACGATGTGACAAATTCTCTGCTGGAAGAACGGAAGGGAATTCCAAAACCGCAGCAACGTAACAACATCTGCTGGAAAGACTACTCGAAAAAAGTAAATGACGTTATTGAGCAAAAGGTGGACCAACTCCACATTACTGACTTTTATATTTCAACGAGAAGTTGGTGAGCGGGCGCAGGATATATTTGATCAGATAGATCAGGTGCTAGCTTAAATAAAGGAATTTTTAAGTTATAGACTTTATTTGTTCAATTAAAAGCACGACCCATTCAATAAGACGAGAAGAATGAAGACTTTCTCTAAGAATGTTCCCTCCTCCCTAGCCATCTCCTGATGAGGCACCAAAAAGTGCCTAAACATGTTTCTTGAATGGGGGAAACTCAGATTAAATTAGATTTAAAGTTTTGTAAGACTTAAATATAGTCTCACATGAGAAAGGATTACCAACAAGCGATGCGCTTCTCTGTGGGTGTTAAAACAAAGAATCAAAATTCAGGGGAAATTAGTTTTCATATGTCCCTTTTAGTGGACATCGCAATCTGTAAAGAAACATGTCGGGATGGTGGAAAAGAGATTCGTGTGATTGGTAAGGGTTTTCCTTTCATTTTATGAATTTCTGATTCGAACTGTTCTAAGTGGGGCCAAGAAAATGGCAGATGACTGCATTCTTCAGGAAAGGTTTGATCTGATTTTCTGATGCTTTTATTTTATACACTGAAAGCTTAATGGACACGTCTGCAAACAAAGAAAGCATCAAAATAATAAACAGCTGGGAAAAAATTATTGAAGACAAGAAAAAAAAAAGGAAAGTAAATTCGTCGAATTGAATAATCTACGTTTTTAATTTGAACAATAATGATCGAAAATATTACAAACAGCTTTATTAATACATAGGGTTATGAATAGTAAGATGATGTAAAGCTGGTTTAAAAAATAATAATTTTACAAATAAAATATAAAATTTATAAAAAACTAAAAACTAGATTTTTTTCACAGAGCAGTGGAACAGTTTGTGGAAGTAGCGGGTCCATCTAAGATGAATGACTCTAAGGCGGGTTTGGGTGATGAATATAACTTCCCTTGATGAGTAGTTGTCTCTCTGAAGGTCTCGGATAATAATAATAATAATAATAATAATAATAATAATAATAATAATAATAATAATAATAATTGACACAAATGCCTGTGTAGCAAATAGCTTTTGCTTCCTCCTTAGTGCTAGGCAGCCCGAAGAAATACCTAGGTTCCTTTCTAGTCGCTTACTAAAGGAACATTTTTTTGAATTTTTCTTCGACCGGATCCCGAGTTAATTGATCTTCGGCACAATCAAATGGGTTTTTCCCCTCTCGGAAACTCGATTTTTCGTGCCGTAAACCGAAGAAAATCGACCGCAGCATTCATTCATTTCCATGTGAACTTCAGTTAGGCGGTATCACTTGACGGCGGACGGTTTCCCCTCTTGGAAACTCCTGTTTTTCATCTCGTAAAATAAATACCTAATAGAAAAAAAATACTCAGTGGACAGATAAAATATATTTAAGAACTTTTTTATATATTGACTCACACATGAAAGGTGGAAGGTCCTAAAAGCACATTACTGCCGTGTGTGTGTGTGGGGGGGAGGTACAGATGAACACTAAGAAATTTATTGACGCACTGTTTGAAGAGTTTCAGTTTGTAGTTGTTTGGAAATGTTTAGTGACGAAGGCAGTCCAAGAAGACAGAAGTAAGTGGAATAAAAGAGGAAGAGGAGAAGCAGGCTCGGTGTGTTTGCAATTGCACAGTAAAGGCATGCTGGGCAGCTAAAGCATTATCGAAAGAGGAGTAACTATTCCTTCCCACTAACTTAAATAAAAATGAAACAATTCAATGTTCATAAGGGAACTATCAGTTGCTGAAGTTGTGTTAGCGATATACAACATTAGCGTGATGTGTGGCGAACAAACTGATATTCATGTTTGGTCACATGACTCTTTTGATTAAATAGTTTAAAAGATGTACAAACTTATTGTTCAGTTTTTATTTCTTTTATCAGAAATCTTAAATGAAAATTCCATAATTAAAAATTATAATTCACATTTTATTTTTAACTTTTTTTCATAAGGCATGGTATAAGTCAAAATTACGCGAGTATAATGAGCTATATATATGTGTAGTAAACTAAATATCCTACAACATTGACCAGTGAGAGCGCGTTCACTGTTATTCTCAGTCTAGAACAGCTTTATATATGTATACGAGATATATTTGAATATATATGAAATATGAAATTCGTTTTATGCAAATCATACACAACCATATAAAGTGTATAGTTCCAAGAAACTAACATTACATATCACATCAGTGTTTGAAATTTATAAAGGACACACACACACACACACACACACACACACACACACACACACACACACACACACACACACACACACACACACACACACACACACACACACACACACGCACACACACGCACGCACACGCCATTGGCTGATTTTTATGAATTCACATGTAAAACAATGGTTCACAGCATTAACTACGAGTGCACAAAGGCGAAAATCCGATGAGCGAAAATCCCACGCTCTGTTTTTTTATCACCGTTTGTAATGATTGTGTTGTTCCTAATAGCTATTTCAATATGCTGTAAGTGATGTTTAGGTTCTGTTTTGTTTCCTTAAAATTATTTTTCTTAATCTGTACCATATACAATCAAATTGGCCTTGAGAACTCACTCAATTTAAAGACAAAACTATTAGTTGTGGTGATAGGCAGTAGACGGCGTTGGTGTAGATGATGATGATGGTAGTTGCGGTTCGCTGTGGTTGATGGATTAAGTGGTGGAGACGGGGAGTGGTAGAGTAGGTGCCCTCCTTCGATGAGTCTTTGGACTCCTTGGAGGTGTCATTCAATAATAATAATAATAATAATAATAATAACTTTTTCAGATGATCTAATCTAACCCTGATTTAGATGTGATCATCATCATCATCATCATTCATCATTGAGCGGCAATGTTACATACTTTCTATTTATATGGTTAGTTCTGTACGATTATTAAAGTTGTTGCTGGTAGTAAAATAACATCGATAACACTAATATAAAACCAATATGATATTTAATCTCAATAATTTTAATAAGAGATTGTAAAATTAGAATAAAATAATTATTCTCTACAAAAATAAAAGAAAAGTAAATCCAAATGCAATACAATAAATTAAATTAAAATTTACTTATTTATTTTTTAATATAAACTTAATTAAAAATCTTTTAATATTTCATATAATTTATTCTAAAAGAAATACTGTTGCAAGAACAATATCTAAGAGCTCAGAGAATCGACCGTGAGATGCGGTGATTGATTCATTCAATCCAATATCCTTGGAGAGTAATGGATGGCAATGTTGTAGCCAATGAAGTCCTAACTGAGACTCGGCTATTGCTGTTACCCTCCTGCCATGATCAGAGCTTCAATAGCTCAATAACATCTTATCCCTACACTGTCCTCTACAGATAACGGGGAAGATTAAAAGCATTCTTACTTCGCCCCTTTAAGCCAGTCATTATAAGGATAAGAACCAATTTCCAGTGATGTTTCTAGACTAATTTCCAGTGATGTTGAGCTATTAACATGCTGTACATCTCGAATGTACATGCTGTACATTCGAGAGAAGTTATTGCAGGTCATATTTTTGTTTAATGAAAGAAGATTTATTGATAATAATACATGAACCATTTTGTTCAGAACAATATATTTATTTTAATAATTCACAAGACCGATAACACTAACATAAGTCACATCGTCACGACATGTGGGCTCATTGTCCTTTGGTGTCAGATGCCTCCTTTACTATCTTCTTTCGCCTTTATTTGTCCAGTGCACAGTGTTGCAGTTTCTGTACATCCATTCCACACCAGTTCTTTATGTCGTCTATCCATTCTCTGTATGGTCTACCTCTTCTGTTTCACCATCCATAATACCAAACATGAATGTCTCTATCTTCCGGTCCTCACTCATTCTGCAGATTGTCCAAATAATTGCAGCTTCAGTTTTATAATCTTCTGCATTAGATTCTCCTTTGGTTGTATCTTCCTTTAGAGCTCTTTATTTGTGATTTTCTGGACCCATCCTGTTCTCAGATTCTTCCTGTAACAAGTTCTTTCAAATGTCAAAATTATTTTTCTCGCTTACTTATTTATTACTAATGTTTTAGATACATGCGGTACACTCTATCGCCTATTTCGTTCTTGACGAACACTCTCTCAAGGAAGTGTTTGACACATCCGCGTTGATCAACAAACAAACGAAACACTACAGTACAAAGTCATACTAAAGTGGTATTAAAAATTTCGATTTTTTTTCTTATGTTTTAAATCATTTCACTCTCTAGTATGACTATTTCCTGACATTTTGATTTTGTGACATTCATGTTGTCCACATCTGTGAGGGGCATCGGAACTCCGGTTTAGGAAAGGCGAATTTCGTTTATCGTATACGCCAGCTAATCCTAATAACGTAGAGGCATTCTACCAAAGAATGGATGTTTTAAATACAAATATTTTCCCCCAACCTAAGATGTTGCTTCCCCTCTTCCAAAGATTACGCATGCGTGGAATCCTATGGCAATCGGCGAGTAACAAGGTGGTGACATAAATAAATGAATAAATAAAACAACAGCGTGGTTCTTTTATTTATAAAGACAGGTGGGAAAAGGCTTGCAAGAGAATCGACAAACAACTCAATTTGTGGCGGATATCTTGGACTCGGCCATTACACTTTAAGACCCTAAATCTGGAAGACACAATTAAGACAACCAGGCGCATTCAAAGTGATCTGTGTAATCTTTCTGTCCCATGTTCGCAATTTCAACGGATTATGCGATTTTCGGAGTTGTGTGGTACGCAGCTGCCTGTTATCATAAATAGCACTGTCCTGTAAGAAAACGCAAGTATCTTTACTTCTATAATGCTTTCATTATTATTCGCAATAAACAGCAAAGCATCGTGCCAAAGCCCCTATCCTATAAGAATGAATACTCTTTATTATTTTTTTGGCAAATAATTAAAAACGTTTCTTTGTTAAAACACAAGTAATACAGTTCAAGATATACAAAGAAAACAGAATACGATTAGTATAGCACGCATTTCAAACAATATATGTATAAGAATAATCACATTGGCCATTTATTTCAAACTTTGAACTCGTTTTTCAGCGTCAGTTGAAAACGTCCATGTCGGGATTCGAACCCGCAGTCTGTTACTTGGAGATCGAGTAATGTTAATCCTTTTAGCAAGTCTGGTTCGCCGAATGGTTATTTAAATTAAATCATATTCAAGATCAAATATTTGACTCGCAGTTCGGAAAAGACAAGTTTAAATACAGCAATCCGCAATCTATCAGCTAGGATGATATTTTACTATCTATCCTGTGTTTTAGTATCCATTTAAACATTTTCAGCTGGGTATATCCTGTTGTATTGTGCTTTGGATCTCGAAGTCGAATCTACATCCAACCACCACCATTAGCATTCTAGCTTACAGGAGGATTCCGGTTAATAGTATTCCGACGTGGAGTTGTGCTTCACGTTAAGTATTTCAGCATTTATCCACGTTCCCTTACTTGCTACCTGATCCCCCTACGCCCCTAGGGTCTACGGTTCGAGGGAGGAGGCCTTAAAGTGACGACACGATATAAACTCTCCTTGTCTCTGCATTCGGTGACTCACCGCCTCCAGCTGAATGCTTTCTCCCCGGGGGCCGTGGAAAAAAACGACTGGGAATGCGTTGCGACCCAGATCGTAATCCTCGCTAAACCGGGAATTTCATGTGGTCAAAACTCCTTGTCACGGTCAACTTACCCTTTTCCAGTTTCGACCTCAGTCCCCAGGGAAAATTGTGCAGCGCCAGAAGTAACACCTTATGTTGCTACTCAGGGGTGCGTGCAATTTGAACCGGATTTTCTGATTGATGATGAAAAGTAGGGGGGGATATATTAATCGTTTATCCTTTATTTCCTGCGTTGTCTATCTGCCTGCCCATCTTACTCAAACTGTGTGCTTTTTTACAGAATGACTAAAACTGAACTGTTTAGCTTTCAACCTCACATCGAAATCCCACCACACTGGGGAAGAGTACCCTCTTCTCATACGAATAATTATCTACAGAAAAGATTCCATAGGTGAGATAACTTTCACTTACAGCACAACATATAAAATACATTAAATACAAATTTCTTTTGGATTGAGATAAATATCTTCTACTTAATACTTGAAGAACTTAGCTGTCCATGATGTAGGATTTGCTAACATCGTACATGATCAAATATTCCGGCATGCGTTAAGTACTTTTATTAGTAAGCAATAGCGAGACTGAAGTCACTCTTGTCAGGTTCGCATCAACAGATGAACCAATAAAATAGTTTGTCCGCAGCCATGAGAGGATGTCAGCAGTTGCATCTACTAATGTACTTACAACTTGGAACTTACATAAAAACCAATTCTTATCCTCTTACTTCATTCTATCTATCTCTGTTGTTTGGGACCAGCCTTCCTCATCCTGTCTTTCTAATGGCTACAACTTTCAGCTGTTCATGGATTTCTCCTGTCCACATACACCTCTGATGTGCTCTATCATACTTCTCTTGGTGGAGTTTATATATATATAAAAAAATCAGTCTCATACCGAAGGTTTCCCCCTCCCTGGAATTTGGAGAAAGTGTAAATGTTGATGTTTGAAATTTTTCATTCACGAAATTTGACGCCCTCCAAAATTCACCACCAAGTTTGAAACTTAGGTTTCTTATGTCGGCATTTCAGAATCCAAAAATACAGTAAAATATGTGAATCTCTTGCTGCCATCTAGTGACAAGCGATAAAAATAAAAAGTAAAATCCGTGGCCATCTCTAGAAATATATTCCAGAAATTTATAAGTACTGTATTATAAATTTAAAAGTGTATTATTTCAATTATAAATAATAAAGTTTGGGGTGATCATATGTTGTTGGGTAATCCATGCGGAATTCAGGGAGCAGACTGAGAATAACACTGCTTAACGGAAGAAGAAGAAGATACATTTTACATCAAAGTGACATTTGGGTGTTTCAAAAAGAATGTCCCGATTTGAAAACTGCAACCACGAGCCACAAATTAACGGAAGAAGAAGAAGATACATTTTACATCAAAGTGACATTTGGGTATCGATTGGTTGCTTTGCTGACAACTCCAGACGGCCACGGCAACTATATAGAAATGTGTGTGGAGGGGGGGGGAGGTACACACACGCATATGGTAGAGTATAAGAGAAGGTCAGGCTCCTGAAACATGACACTGTCACGTGTCGGTGTCAAAGTAAACCAAACCTACCTGCTGTCCGCGTCGCCAAGCCTAGTAGCTGATGAGTTCCCTTTGTATGTTCTCAATGCAGGGTGTTTCAAAAAGAATGTCCCGATTTGAAAACTGCAACCACGAGCCACAAATTAACGGAAGAAGAAGAAGAAGATACATTTTACATCAAAGTGACATTTGGAGGAGGTACACACACGCATATGGTAGAGTATAAGAGAAGGTCAGGCTCCTGAAACATAACACTGTCACGTGTCGGTGTCAAAGTAAACCAAACCTACCTGCTGTCCGCGTCGCCAAGCCTAGTAGCTGATGAGTTCCCTTTATATGTTCTCAATGCAGGGTGTTTCAAAAAGAATATCCCGATTTGAAAACTGCAACCACGAGCCACAAATTAACGGAAGAAGAAGAAGATACATTTTACATCAAAGTGACATTTGGGTATCGATTGGTTGCTTTGCTGACAACTCCAGACGGCCACGGCAACTATATAGAAATGTGTGAAACATGACACTGTCACGTGTCGGTGTCAAAGTAAACCAAACCTACCTGCTGTCCGCGTCGCCAAGCCTAGTAGCTGATGAGTTCCCTTTATATGTTCTCAATGCAGGGTGTTTCAAAAAGAATGTCCCGATTTGAAAACTGCAACCACGAGCCACAAATGAATGCGACTTGAGCATTTGTAATTGTGGTGAGTTAAACTTTAGGCCTTACTTCATACTTGGCAATTTATTTTGTGACTGTACCACATTTTCATTATTAAATATAATTATTTGAAATCGGGTCATTCTCTTTGAAACACCCTGTATTGACCTCGTAATGAACGAAGGCTCAGTTGACAGAAGGGAAAGTGGCCAAATATCATTAGGTCTAACCGGAGCATAAGGTCAGTTTTAAGGTTGCTGACGGAACGAGTGTTATTAACGAGATTAAAAGTGTTCCCGGGGTGTACTTCTGGTAGCAACCGGAGGCTGGCGCGCGCACCCACATATGTCTCTCTCTCTGTCATGGCGTGGTGGTTATAGAATAAACTATTAATGATCGGAGCTCCCGAGTCTCGTTTATTATTATTATAAAGGGCCATTGTAGTCAGTAACGGATTAATCCAGAGGATTAATCATAATAAAACTAAATTATAGTATGGTTAAAAATTCAAAAGATATGCAAGTCATCCTAGTGGAATAAACACTATTACAGTTTCGATTCAAGTTATTTTTTAGGGGGGGAGATACGACCGAGAAAAAAAAAGTTAATCCCCCAAAGTCAGCAAGATCGATCTTAGAACAGTCACAAATACATATAAATAAATACCCCGGTTGGGATACAGACTTTGCATCAGTATACAACGTGATGCAGGGAAGAGTTTACACATTGTCCGGTAAAAATATTGACCATAGTTCTAATAGGTTGTTCTCTTCCCCTCCCCCCACCGCTGTTGACAAAATTGCCGCTACCCGGCGTAGTATGGACTCTGATCATCGTTGGGAGAAGCATGCCACATCAGAATTGCTTCTTTCACCATTCTGGGTGGGGAATTCAAATATTGGATCTCTTGACCCTGTAATCTCACATATACTCTACAGGATTCAAATCCTGCGAATTCTGTGGCCATGATAACACCTGGAAGTCGCTGTCGTGTTTGAAGTACTCTCCAACGATACTGGTAACGTCACACAGCGTATTATCTGTTGGAATACACTCGCGCCATCGGAAAAGACATCTGCAATATCATAACTTTCTGGCTTCCTTCCTGTTTCTTCCGGACCATGATGCCTGGGTGAATCTTCTTCCCGGTTGATGCTTATCCTCCCGCTATGCCATCATTGCAATGAAAATGGAAATGAATTGGAATAGCTGGAAATGATATTCATCCGAAAAAGCTGTTTTCTTTTCCCCCAATCTCTTTGACGTCACTCCGACGGAAATTATAGATGTCGTCATCGATGAGTAGGCCTAGTACAGGTACCTGACTGGGCGCCAACTGATTTTCAAGAGAGCGCTAAAAGGTACCACCTCCTCTTAGGGAATGTAATGGCGTGAAAAATGGGCAATCAAAATTTGAATTATATTAAGAAAGCAAATATTTAAAAAAAAAACTCAAGGATTTGTTAATAAAAAAATTCTTGAAACTAAAATTTTGATTCAACCCTCTCGGTGAATAAAAGATTCTGACTGTTTATCGCGAATGCGGCATTTGATGGATCGCTTCGGAAAGGATTCTTGGTTGATCTTTTCATTAATGATATAGAGAGTGAAAAACGTAAATATTCTCATACTCCAATAGAATTACGGTTAAGCATAATTTTTTTATGTATTTCGGCAATCAGAGACAGGAAAGGATGTTGCCGTTTTCTGACTGGCTAAAACTAAACCGGCAAAATTCCAACTACGAAAACCCAGATCAAGCATTGATACCACTAAACAAACAAAAAACAGCAATAAATTCTCTAAAAGTACTTAGAATGCAACGGTTTTATTACATCGGTTCGGCGTTTTCAAATTTGAAGGATTCCACTTGTCGGCAAAAAGAGCAATCAGGTATCCCCACAAACGGGTAACCCAACTCTTCGGTGGACCTCGTAGTGACTTAATCAATATCTCCCTTTCACGCACATAATTCGTGTGCATCTCGATGATTACAGGAAGGCGTCTGGTTCCATATCAAGGTGTGGTTCACGCACGACCTTCCTTCTGATCATCCTGCAGAGGTTAGCCAGCTCTTGTAGATAGTTTCTGATAGCCCGCAAGTGCCGATAGCAGTCATCGAGCCTGCTCAAAATCATTCTGACGTCCTGAATGGGGTACTCACCGAGACTGCGTCTCCCGGTCATGTCCCTGATCAGCAATTCGATGTCGTGCAGTCCGTTTCGAATTTGCTCGAAGTGATAGTGAAGGATTTCCCATCGATGGGTCAAGTTAGGACACAGCAATCGGAGGTTATCGACCGTTTGTCGCAACACAGCATCGGTAGATATCAGATGCTCCACGGTTGCTTCCAGATAGTGCAAAAATTCATTGTAGTAGTGATCTTCGGACATGGTCTGACGGATTAAAAATTTTGTACCTAAAACAAACTCCAACTAAAATTCTGCAGCTGCTTCCTCCCACTTCCTTATCGCTGTGTAATTGTTTTTGTTGAACAAGCGCCTCTGGTCAACAAAGCAAGGCGTTTTGTTGACCAGAGACTATGACGTCACAATCAGTTGAGCCAATAACAAATTATGAAAATAGCCATTAAACGGTTTTACATTAAATAATGAATCTTATGGCGGACCAATCCCTGAGAAGGTGTTCTTAATAGGAAACATGCCTCATCCTATATAATATCTGGAAGGCTCTCCTGCAGCATATAAAATCTTTACTACTCTGCCGTCTCGAAAACTCCGTGTGATATTAACTTGCTAAATGATTCGCGTGATCAAACTGTATTCTGTCATGTTTAGATTTTTTTTTAAAATACCAAACTGTATTTAGAAATATCCTACAGAGGTTTTGCTCATTATTTATATTTCTGTGGTTAAATCCCAGGATGCTATTAGTTCTAAATGGCAAATGTAGTATAGTATTTTATGCACTTTAGAGTATGATTTTTGAGGTTTTTTCTTTTTTCTCGTTAATACGATCTGTGAACACATGAATTTATACAAAATTTATGCATTTATACAGAGGGAATAACTGGTCCAATGTAAGAATTAGTCTTCGTTTTGTTTCCTTTAAACTGCATCACTGGATAAATTTATCGATTAATGGTTAATTTTAGGTAACAGGTGATTTTCATGTAGCCCGGTGTGACCACTCTGCTTACTGGAGGCCTGAAGTGGCTTGAAAAGTTTCCTGTTTGGTTTGCAGAGCAGAATTTATGGATTAACTACCTCTTAACCCACCCAGCGTAGTACAGGTTTATTATTATTATTATTATTATTATTATTATTATTATTATTATTATTATTATTATTATTATTATTATTAAGAGAGACATCCAGAGAGTCAGAGATTCGTCGAGCGAGGCCAAATGCTAAACACACCAGCTATTATACTTATTCTTGAATTCATTCACACTGCTTGCACTCACAACATCAAATGGCAATCCATTCCAATCACGCACCACCCTATGAGAGAAAAATCTAGCCCTCACACCCTTCTTGGCGGCCTTCATTCTCAGCTTCCAAGGATGCCCTCTCGTTCTTTCCCCACCCTCCATAAATTGAAAAATTCCATCAATTGAAATCATGTATGACACTTTCAGAAGTTTCTAAGTCTCAATCATATCACCCCTCTTTCTCCTGTTTGCTAGTGTCTGCAGTCTACAAATTCTCAATCTGTCTTCATAATCAGTATTCCACAATCCTGAAATCATTTTAACACTCTCCTTTGTACTCTCTCCAATATATCAGAATCACAACGGAAACCAGGAGACCAGACCTGCGCACAATAGTCCAAGTGAGGTCTTATCAAAGCCTTGTAAAGAGGCAAAATAACATCCTTATCTTTACATGTGAACGTTCGTTTCAGCATTGCAATTATCTTTTGAGTTGTATTTGCAATCTTTGCTACATGACCCCTCAACTTCAACTTCCTATCTATTAACACCACAAGATCCCTAGCCTCATCAATTTCTTCTAGCCTGATCCCACCAATAAAATACGACACTGGATATCTAATCATCAGCAAATAACTGTATGCCACTTGTCAAATCCTTCCCAATATCATTAATGTACAAATTGTATAACAATGGACCAATAACTGATCCTTGTGGTACACCGCTTGTTACCTTAAACCTTGCAGACTCAGATCCCCCTGTACTACTTTTTGACATCTGTCATTCAGCCATCCTCTTATCCATGCTAATGTTGTATAACCCAAACCCATTTTCTCCAATTTATGCAACAGTCTGCCATGCTGTATTCTGTCAAAAGCCTTAGCAAAATCCAAACGTATCATGGTGTATCCATTCCCCTTGTCTAGTTCAATGGGAACATTGTTATAGAATACGAGCAAGTTGCTAAAACATGACCTTCCCTTAGTAAACCGATGTTGTTCATTGCAAAGTAGATATTCACTGTCAACCCATTTCTGAATGTGGGCCCTAACCAATCTTTCCAAAATCTTCAGCACCACTCCTGAGATACTAATTGGTCGATAGTTTGATACATCGGTTTTTGCACCACCCTTGTGCAATGGAATTACCATACATTCCTTCCATTTCTGCGGAATCTTCCCTGTTCTGAGACTCATATTAAATCCTGGTCAAAGGAATGGCCATTTCAGCTGAACACTCTTTCAGCACACGTGCTTATATCCCATCAGAAGCTATTGCTGAATTCTGATTCAGTTTGTGCAACAGCTCTAATACCTCGGCCTCACTCACCTGCGTTTCTTCATCTAGTGAAGAGGTAAGAGTGAGCTCAAGATTGCGTTCACCTGGTTGATAGTTTTTAACAAAATGAGCACTCATTAACTGAATAACCTCTTCTGCATCTGTAATAACCCTCATGCCATCTGGATTTAGAAGAATTATTTTTCCATATTCATTTTTTTTTGTACTTGCAGCATATCGATAGAATTTTTTTGGGTTGTCTTTAGCACGCAGAGCCAGTTTCTTTTCATAATCAGACTTTGCTCTTCGTACAACAGTTATCACTATTCTAGCGTGCTGCTTATAACGTTCGTAACGGACGTCATTCTTATGCAAGCGGTATTCCTTCCACAACGTCCTTTTCTTACGAATCTCTTTCTTAATAAGATTACACATCCATTTGACTCCTACTCTATTTATTCTTCGAACTCTCGGGACATATTTTGATATCGCATCCTTTAAGTATTTTTTAAATACTTCCAATGCACTGTCGATATTCGATCCAGCAACCGATCCCGTTCCACTGAACTAAGTATACTTCTCAGTTGGTCATAATTTCCTGAAAAACATATTCATGAATAAAATTCAAATTTGAATTTTGAACTGTAGTCGGAAGCCAAGGTTTTTTTTTTTCCAACTCGCACAAGTGGAAGAACGTATGTAAATGTCATACTGGACTCATTTGCTTTAATAATTGAAAACAAGTCAACTCAAACCGTCTTATTTTGATTTGTGAGTTCTTTTTAAGTAGTTACATTAACTATTTCAATTTAGGTGTTGTTACTAGCAGAAAAAAATATTCTTAGTTCCTGTGGTTGCTATCGTAATCCGATGCTTTAGCATAAAGGTTCCAGATATTCCAAGCAATGCAGGAATTCGAAAGATGACGTCACAAAGAAAACAACGTCTGCGTTCATGATAGCAACAATCATTCGGAAAGCTAATTGCAAATGGTGCAAAAGGGCCCCTTTTGCCCTTGGGCTTGTTTATCGCGGGATCCAAAATGGGAGCTGTCGGCCGTCGCAACGTTTCCCTGAGCATTCACAAATTCCAAGATCTCATCCACGAGATGCAAAAGCTGCTGTTGATTTTCAAATGGAGATTCTGTTGACTTCGGAGTTTGCGCTCTTGTGGAAAAGTGTGCGTCCCCTGTTTATCGAAGGCCAAAATCAGATCGTACAAATAGAGATGGTGCTGAACTCGTTAATCGGCGACACTGGTTTGAGAATTCAAACAAATATTCCCGAAGAAAAGCTGCTGAACTATTTGAAACACCTCCGCAAACAGGGCAA
The DNA here is from genome assembly GCF_054136105.1 of Typopeltis vanoorti. Lineage (NCBI taxonomy): Eukaryota > Metazoa > Arthropoda > Arachnida > Uropygi > Thelyphonidae > Typopeltis > Typopeltis vanoorti. The sequence continues at coordinate 12,641,234 of NC_143561.1, forward strand.
CTCATTCCTAAGACACGGGCAGGTGATAGAGGACTACTTGAAGGAGGCTAATAAGAATTTTCGATGGGCCAAGTGAAGTCGATAAGTCAAACAGAAATCGTTGCAAATAGTGTTTTCTTGTGTAGTAAATCACTGAAGTTATCGTGCTAATTGTTTATGCATCTCTTCTTCCTACTAACCATCTCCTTATTTTCTCTCCTCAGCGATTAGAGCCACTTAACGGCGCCTCTCCTTGAAGATTGGGACGTGTGTTTTGACTGTGCTAAAAGGAAACGATAGCTGCTATTGAAGCTAAACCAGTTACCGTTTAAATTTCGTGGAGATTGTTCCGCTACCCAGTGATGTAAACAAAAAATTTGCGAGGTCTATTTTGCAGTATTAGAGTATTTTTACGCTAAAAACCTATCAGCTTAATATTTCAGCTAGCACAAACTAAACCCCAAAATGTCACAAAACAATAAACACGAGGAAGCCAAAGTCACCCCGAAGATTTAGACTATTCACAGCGCCTCAATGTGTCAATGCCTTCGAATACTTCATCCGACGGACAGTCTCATAAATGGTTGTTTTGAATTAAGTGGGATTCAGTGTCAGAGGATTTCATAGTATATATGTTACTATAAAAGCCCGAAAAGCGTTAAATTACCATAGTAAGGTGGTAAAAGTCCGAAAAATTCTAATAAATGCTTCCATTTCGATTTTTTGCCAAACCATTTCGGTAAATGGTCATTAACCAACACCAATTGCTGAAAGCCCGTTTTGATTACATTATAATAACTTTTATCGGCCGGAAGGATGAATGTATCTTGTGTCTGTTATAGGTTTTTAATAGCTTGACGTTCTGTTGGAAAGAAATTTTCTTTGCACAAGGGAAATTGGTTAGGTTAAGTCTGGTTCCTAACATAACCATCTGATAGGTAAGGTTCATAACGTAACCTAATCTGACTTTCCAATTCACTGTCTTCATTTTTATGAAGGAAATAAAAAAAACGTAAAATATATTAGCACAAAAACAAACTGATTTTAGATCGTAGCCGCTCACACTTGTCTATACTAGCATTGCACTCTGGCTTTTAGCGACTGGTGTTGACAAATGCTGGCATTTACCGAAATGGTTTGGTAAAACCCGAAATGGATGCGTTTACAAGCCTTTTTCGGACTTTTGCCACCTCACCATGGTAAATGCTAGGATTTACCGATAAAACCTAGGATTTACCACTTTTCGAGCTTTTACACTAACATGCACATATCCATGATTCCTTCATCCACCTTACTGTTCCATCTTCCCGATTCTCCAAAGCCGTCTTGGGATATGCAGCTTGAATACGACATACCATTCCCAAACAGGTCTACTAAAGATATAACTGAATAACTAAAGGAATATACTTTGAAGGAGATAACTCAAAGTAATTTAGATGCGCTGTAATTTCCCAAAAAGGAAATAAATAATAAATTTGTCTTAAGTATTCTTAGTCAGTCCCGCACATGAACGCACAGTCTCAAACACAAATCCTGGTCAAAAATAGAGCTGTGATGACACACTTCTTAATACTGTGTCATCAACTCCTTTGTAAGCCATTCCAATGCAGTTCGGACACAGCTGCAGGAGATGACAAAGAATTCCATCAGGTTAAACCCCACGTAATTACTGATGCATCACGCAGAGCAGCACTGCTGATCTTTAGTGTGCAGCACATATAAAATATAAGTTACGAATATTTGTGTATAACATCTAAAAGATATTGTTTTTAATGTTTTGAATAGCATAATTACTTGCAGTTGATGCAAGAACAAGTAAATTAATTCATTTTATTATTCTGGAGTTTTCTGCCTTTCACTAATTGTTCTTACAATTCCAGTACAACATCCACATTTTATTTTTGTTGCTTTTTCACGAAATCCTTTAATTGTATTAACGTTTCATGTTTTACAGTGCTATCGAAATTTGTTTGCCGTAAGAGTGAAAATCAAATAGATGCTCATATAGTGTGTGTGTGTGTGTGTGTACGATGGTGGTAGGAAAAGTTTTCTCGCCCTGACAACAAAAAACCGTATTTATAATTTCACAATTATTTTCATTTTTCAACACAATCTCGCTTAAGTCAAATACATCTATTCCAGCGATGCTCCAGCGCCATTATCCCGTCCCTGTAGTGGTTCTCAGTAAGATCTCTCAAATACCCCTCTACAGCTGCAATCACCTCTTGTTTCGAACAAAAACGCTGACCAGCGAGAAAGAGTTTTAGTTTTCGGAAGAGATACAAGTCAGAGGGAGCCAAATCTGTACAATAAGGTGGATGTTCCAACAATTCATAGTGCATACCCCTTAATTTTCCCATTGCGAAAACACTTTTGTGGGCAGATGCATTGTCCTGATGAGATATGATTTTTTTTTCTTCTGCAAACCGGGTCTTTTGTCACGAATTTTTTCGTCTAGTCTTGTTAAAAGATCGAAATAATATTCTCCGGTTATTGTTTTACCACCCTATTCAAGATAATTAATAAACAAAATGCCGTTAGCATCCCAAAATTTATGGAACAGACTTTGTCGTCTTTGGAGCTGATCATCCGACTTCTATCCAATGTTTTGACTGCTTTTCGGATTCGCGTGTGTTATGATGAATCCACGTCTCATCCGTAGTAATAAATCGACGCACAAAATCAGTTTTATTCTTGTTAAAATGCTCCAAGCACTGTTCAGAGATTTTCATGCGAGTGCATTTTTGATCTACTGTGAGCAAGTGCGCCACCCATCTTGCGGTAAGCTTTTTCATTTGCAATTCATTCTTCATGTAAATTATATTTTACACGTTCTTTTGCAATGTCTATACTCTCAGCTATTTCACGCACTTTAACTCCCTAGTCATCCATTACCATACCGTGCACTTGATCAATGATTTCTGGTGTTGTTACACTTTTGGGACGTCCTTTACGTGGATCATCTTCAAGGCTCGTACTGCCACGTTTAAATTCGGAAGCCCATTTCTTAATGGTCTAAAACAAAGGAGAAGAGGGCTCATAAACTTTTATGAACTTCGAAAGAATTTCATTTGGCGTTAAACCTTCTTTTACAAAGAATTTTAAAACCGCACGATACTCAGTTTTATCCATTTCAAGGGATACAGACAACACGTTTGCTTCAGACAGCTGTATAAAAAACTACTTGATAGAATGACTTGCAATTTCACATGGATGCTTATGACAGATGTTCCAACTTAGAAAAAAAATAAAGGAGTTCATATGGGATCTGAAGAAGATGAGTTTCCAATGACCGAGCACAAACCTATCGTCAGGAACGACAACGTGTACCGTAAAGTCAAGTGGTGGAAATCTCGCCGCCGTTCCACTCTGGAGCGGTGGAAGTTATCGCAGATATAAATCGCTCTTTAGAATTTGTCCGACGGAGATGTCTGGCTGTCGCGGATTCTGTGAAAACGTTACTTGTAAAAATGTGTTGATTCAACAATGGAGTTTGGTGGAGAAGGAACCATGATCAGGGGCTTTTTTTTTTTTTTCGGTTCGGCCTGAGCCATATAAACATAAATGACAACAAAAAAGTCACAAACCCACAAAACATAAAAACAACAAAAAATAATAATAACATAAAACACAAAAACATAAAACGTAAATACACATAATCCATAACAAACAAAAAATAAAGCATAAAACAACTGATATCAGCAACGGAGAATCTTAACGCTTCGCGCTGGAATGACATTCTAGACAATTCTTTAGACCATCTTTATAATAAAATTTCAATGGCGCCCTTTTCGCTACCAAAATAAAGGATTTGTTGAGGTGGGTGTTGAAGACATTCCCACTTTGCTAGTGGGAATGTCGGTGGGATTAAATTGGAACTCCGAGAGTTAAGCCTAATTGCACGACATCAGTGCAAGAACTGACAAATACTCTACTGGAAACTCCAGAACCGCAGAAAGGAACCAGAATCCAGTGGAAAGAATCCCTTTGCAGAAAACTAAATGGTGTTATATGGGCAAAGGGGTGGAAACAACTCCACATTACTCACGTTTGTATTACAACGAGAGGTTGGGTGAGCATGCGCGGGAGATATTTGATCAGATCCTAGCTTAAATGAATCTTTTTTTTTTAATCATAGGTAAGTATATGCTTTTTTTACATTAAAAGCAGAAATCTTCACTCTTCTGGTCTTTAAATAAAACCAGACGAGTGGAGACTTTCTCTAAGAATGTTTCCTCCTCCCTAGCCATCTCCTCATGAGGCACCAAAAAGTGCGAAACATGTTTCTTGAATGGTGGCTCTCAGAATTTAATTAGGTGTAACATTTGTAAGACTGATATGTATTCTCACATGAGAGGACTTCCTGTAAGCGACGTGCGTCCCCTTGGATGTTAAAAGAGGGCAAATTTCAATCGAAATTTAGGGGAAATTAGTTTTCATTTGCCCGTTTGGTGGAGATCGCGACTTGTCAAGAAACATGTCGGGATGGTGGGAAAGAGACTGGAATTACTGGTAAACGTTTTCATTTTATTTCATGAATTTCTGATTCCAACTCTACAAGAAAGTGACAGATGGCTGCACTGTTAAGGAGAGGATTGTTCTGATTTTCTAATACTTTCATCTAATACATATCATTGCAACGGTTTCACATAGCTGTCATTAGCGTTTTATGGTAAATGTGATTTAAATCCGTAAATTTTCCAAAAATGTATGAATTTACAATTATTATTGTTAATATGATTATAATTATTATTTGTAATTATAATATTTTTTAATAATTTAACACCATGTTATTCTTAATATCAGATGTAATGATTAATTTATTATAAATTAAGTCTAGGATCAATTTCCTGGTAACGAAACCTGGATTTCATTTCCTCAAAATTCCCGCAGGAGTATGAGAATATTCGATTTCAGCTTTTGAAGTGCTAATCATTAGGAAAATATATTTGGACCAGTGAATGAAAATAGCCTCTAAAGCAGTGATTTTCAACCTTTTTCATAACACGGCACACTTAGACTAATTACTAAAATTCTGCATCAGCAAATATATATTTTTAGTGCGGCACACTAAAAATATATTCTTTTAATTTTGTTTTGATGATCTGGCAAAAAATAGGCATAATTTTGATTGATTTACACACACACAAGAAGATGGAAGACCAGACACTAATAAATAAATTACGCAAATTGCGATATTATTTCTTTTAATTAATTTGTTTTCATAAATCTCGTGGCACACCTGAAGACCTCTCGCGGCACACCGGTTGAAAATAGCTGCTCTAGTGTATTAGATACAACACTGAGTTATATCAAGTTCAGAAAAAAAATACAATATCAAGTATTATCAGTCATAAAAAGTTGCAATGGGTAGAACTTATATTTCATATTGAAAATGAGAGTATTTCTTCAAGGTTAAAATTCTTAGTGAAACAACAAAGGGAAACCATAGAACAAGATGGATTGACACCATTTGTCAGCAGCATATTACAATGCCAAAACTGGAGAAGTTCAGGATAATTACATCTCAATTGCTTGTGATATTTTTTCTTGATTAACTCTAATAAAAGAAATACTAATTTATTATATATATATATATATATATATAAATACGATGGAAAACGTTATATGATATTTAAATCCTCTGAATTAATAAAAGTTTTAAAGATTTTGGAATTTTATGTATTGTTACATTAACATACCTTTTATTTATGAGAATAATATTAGTATTTATGATTTTAAGTTATATAAGTTATATATATATTGTGGGGATCAATCGACCGTGAGATGCGGTGATTGATTCATTCAATCCAATACCTTTGGAGGGTAACGGAGGCAATGCTGTATCCAATGAAGTTCTAACTGAGGCTCGGCTATTGCTGTTACCCTCCTGCCATGATCAGAGCTTTAATAGCTCAATAACACCTTATCCCTACACTGTCCTCTACAGATAACGGGGAAGATGAAAAGCATTCTTGCTTCGACCCTTTAAGCCAGTCCTTATAAGGACTGAGTTATATATATTCTGAATAGGAGTCATCCAATACCCTTGGAGGTTAATGGATGGCAATGCTGTAGCCAATGAAGTTCTAACTGAGGCTCGGCTATTACTGTTACCTTCCTGCCATGATCAGAGCTTTAATAGCTCAATCACACCTTATCCCTACACTGTCCTCTACAGATAACGGGGAAGATGAAAAGCATTCTTGCTTCGCCCCTTTAAGTCAGTCCTTATAAGGACTAAAAGTTATATTCTAAAAAAAGTCCCTTTTAGGACTTCCAGAGTAACGAATGGCAATGCTGTAGCCAATGAAGTTTTAACTGAGGCTCGGCTATTGCCGTTACCCAGCCACGACTAGAGCTTTTTAGCTCAATAACATCCCATCCACACAGATTTTCTTCATTCACAGGATGGGATAAAGAGTCACGGACTCAGTCCATCGCCCAGTTCTTTTAAGAATTAAGTTATATTCTTTGCTTCCGTCTTCATTCATTTTTCGTTTCCATAGTTTTAGTTTTTTTTTATAAAAGCTGAAGTTTACTCAATCGACTTTAAAAGGGGAATATTGCATCCCTGCAGGGAGAGATTGAAAGCATTCATCTTTTCAAAAATATCACACACGTATGCTAGTTTTACCAAAAACTCTTCATTCACAAAATTTCCGGTATACTTGTGGTCTTCCTCTTTAAGAAAAATATAAATTTCCTGTCGCAGTTCAAACGTAAGAGAAAAAACATTACCACGAGAGAGCCATCGCGAACTGCAACAAAAACGTGTGCTCGGATTTCATATCCTCACATAGTTTTTTTTGAAAAACCTTTGCTTTCAACGGCCGAGTTTTTATAAAATTTACTACATTCACTACAGTGCCTGCAATCCTCCATAACAGCCGGACATAGAACGAGCACCATCAGTACAGACAACAACGCACTTAGTTCACTTTAGATTATTTTCGGATATAAAAGTATCAAGGATTTTTGAACAAGTCTTGAGCCTTAGCACCAGCAGTGATACGTTTACAAAAAAAAAAGATGATCTTTTACAATGTTATTACCATCTATAAACCGTACATAGCAAATCAAGTGAGCATCATTATTATTAATATCTGTGGCCTCATCCATCTGCGACCCAAATTCCTTCCCTTTTATTTTTTCACTTAATTGATCGTTGAGGTTCTCCGCTATGTGCTGTATTCTGCGACTGATGGAGTTATTGGACAAAGGCAGGCACTTTTGAAAGCAGCTTCCTAGCAGACTCACCGATCATAATGTTCACCATATCTACAGCAGCCGGTAGAATGAGTTCTTCTGCGGTGGTATGAGGCTTTTTATATTTTGCGATTCTATGTGCCACCTTGTAAGATGCTAGCAAAGCATTGCTTAGTAATGACGCTTGCTTACAAAAACTACCTTTTTGTTGATTTAACTCTTTTAACTTTCTGGTAAAATAGTCACGAGATGTACTAACCATGCTGGGATGCTTAGTTTCTAAATGGCGTTTCAACTTACTGGCTAGCATGCACTCTGGTGCCAAAACGGTCATACACAGTACGCACTGCGACCTCCCATCATCATTGACTTCTGTCGACATAAAACCAAAGTCCAAATAACTGTTATCATATTTTCGATATTTACGCTTCTTCACATTCTTTCACAATAGAAAGAGAAAATAAAGAAGGCATATTACTGTTTAGTAAAACCGATCCATTTTTGAAAATACATACGACAAGAAATACTTGAAAAACTTCACTTGACTAAATCACAACAATATTCATTTGATACAATCTCCGAAAACTAATTCAACGCTAATACCGCGAAACCGACAGCTATTTATATACGAATACAAAGAACTGAAAAAGTTCGAGAAATTACTAAAACAATCGAGAAACTTAATTATTGTAGAGCGCCATCTAGTAACCATTTGTAGAGGCTTTTGCAAACAGTAATTACTAAGTGAGTTACTGGTTTGCAGCAGGTCCGCTAGATGTCGCGTCCTATCACATTGAATTGAAAATGGAAATAAAATTATGAAAATTCTGTAATCGCGGCACCCCAGTGAGGAAGCCGCCGTGCCCCAGGCGCCGCGGCGCACATTTTGGAACCACTGGTTTAAGGTATACAAAAAGGTGAACATTTCCTCCCAACGACTCGAACTATTACCGTCCAGTCACTAATGGAATATTAGTTGGTCACATCTGACAATAATGTCGGATGTCACCAACGCTGGTTAAGATTTACATTAATGCAGTACGGATACATCGGAATGCTTAAAGAAGCATTATGAGAAATAGCATAGGAAAACAAGTCATGTATTCACAATTGTTTGTTGAAAACCAAGCGATCATTGTTCAAAATCAGGATGACAACGAATTAATTAATGATGAGGAAACTGGTTCATCGCTTTAAGTAGCTACGCGTTATACACACGTTTTTTTCCCAAAACACAAATCATTGAATTTAACACCAAATATACACAAAATTTATTATACGTATTTAACTGTCGCTAAATACGTTAAAGTCTACGAAATCACCATGTTCTAAGGCAGTTTCTCAGAATTTATAGAAAATATTCTATTCCCAAGGAGGTTCGCATATGCACTTAGAAAGATGTACTAAAATATGCTCAGTTATGACCTTATCATCACAAGTTTAATCCCTAAACTTTTATAATTAATCTGTTAAACGAAAGGATGCCGTTTTTAGCTGAATATCACTTGCATGAGTCTCCCTACACTTCTTAGTGAAATGTTATCGTCGTTTAATCCCGTCTCAGGAAAAATAGATTTATCAGTTTTATGGTCATTCAACAAAAAAGAAAAAAAAAGATTGTGAATTAGAATTGCAATAATGAAGCCATAACTATGATAATAAAGTGTTTTAGTTTTTTTTTCCAGAAGACCTGGAGTATTCGATGTTATCATAGTATGTTTCTACAATCGAATTAAGGTGCAAGAAGAGTATGCTCTAACCATACTGACATGACGTACAGTGTACGTTTCTTCGATTACGTTTAGGTTTGTTAGCAGTCTTAAGGGGACTGCTTAAGCTAAATAAATAAATAAAATTAAACAACTCGTTCTCACAAACGGAACACTGCTGAGATCAATTTAATCCTGTTCTTGTTGCTTCATCCAGAACCATTATTTGATCCAAGACTGAAGGACTTTTAAACACCTTTTAAAAATATTAATCGGGTTAATCCTTTGTTCTCCGAGAAATTTTTGATAATCTTATTTTGTAAACAATAGCGGATAAATGTTCCTCAGAAACATTTCAGTCACGACATTCATCATCATCATCATATTCCTGATATATATACCCTCAAGGGGGTATACAGGATATGATAGTACTACATGAAAAATTACACCATTACTAATTTTCTATCTACAATTTTCCAATTTTCCTCCAAATCAATCTGTTACCTGTCAAGACTCCAACATTATCAGATGTTATATTTCTGTCTTCTAAGGCACTTTTTACTGTATCAATCCATTTATATCTTGGTCTTCATGTGGGAAGACCAAGATATAGGTGGATTGATCTTTTTCCTGCCAACCTGGCAGAGAACACTTGTTTTGCTAATCGTTTCTCTCTCGTTCTTTTTATGTGACCATACCACCTGAGATTATCTCTGTTAATGCATTCCTGGATGCTGACAATGTCAGGTTATTTCCTAATAACCTCGTTTTTAATATGATATTGCCATTAGTGTCATCTGTCCGTGCCCCTGATCTTTCTCAGGAGTTTCATATCTGCGGTCTCTAGTCTTTGGTCAAGTGTTTTACTTCTGACCCAGCTCTCAGATCCATAAGTTAAAACTGGTTTGAACACTGTCTTATATACAGCTAATTTAGTGTTCTGACTAATTTCTCTCTTATTCCATATGAATTTATTCAGTTGACTTCCTACCATACTAGCTTTGTTGATTCTGTTGTCTATTTCTATATTCAATTTACCATCTTCACTAAAAATCGTGCCTAAGTAGCTGAAATGTTTTACTTGTTACAAAGGTTCACAATGCATGTCTCTGATCAGCACTTCGATGAAGTGCAGTTCGGTTCGAGTTTGCTCGAAGTGATAGTGAAGAATTTCCTATCGATGGGTCAAGTTAGGACACAGCGCTTGGAGGGTATCGACCGTTTGTCGCAACACAGCATCGGTAGAAATCAGATGCTCCACGGTTGCTTTCAGATAGTGCAAAAATTCATTGTAGTAGTGATCTTCGGACATGGTCTGACGGATTAAAAAATTTTGTATCTAAAACGAACTACAACTAAAATTCTGCAGCTGCTTCCTCCCACTTCCTTATCGCTGTGTAATTGTTTTTGTTGAATACAATTGTTCAACAAAGCGCATGGTCAACAAAGCAAGGCGTTTTGTTAATCAGACACTATGACGTCACAATCAGTTAAACCAATAACAAATTATGAAAATAGTGATTAAAAGATTTATATTAAATAATGAAATTTATGGGGGCCAATCCTTGAGAAGGTGTTCTTAATAGGAACCGTGCCTCATCCTATATAATATCTGGAAGGCTCTCGTGCAGCATATAAACCCTTTACTACTCTACAGTCACGAAAACTCCGTGTGACATTAACTTGATAAATGATTCGCGTGGTCAAACTGTATTCTGTCATGCTTAGATTTTTGTAATCTGTGAATAAAATATCTAAAAGATATTGTTTTTCATATTTTGTATAGCATAATTACTTGCAGTTGATGCAAGAACAACTGAATTAATTCATTTTATTATTCTGGAGTTTTCTGCCTTTCACCAATTGTGTGTGTGTGTGTGTGTGCGTGCGTGCGTGCGTGAGCGATGGTGGTCTGAAAGGTTCTCGGCCTAACAACGAAAAAACGTATTTATAATTTCAAAATTATTTTAATTTTTCAACACAATCTCGCTTAAGACTAATACAGAGGTGGTGAACCTTTTTATGTGCGCGTGCCAAAAGTTTACAAATCGAGTTGCTGACGTGCCGGTGCGTGCCAAAAATTCGCAAATCAAGTTCACGACGAAGAACAAATTCTCAGAAAAGGTCTCAATTTTGTCGTTGCACCTAAAACCATTCCCAAAGAAATGTTTCTGACTAAGATAGAGAAAGCGGCATCATTACTTCCTACCGCAGACGCGAGTGTACTTCGCATGGAAGCAACACTTGCGATTAATAATGCAAAAACTCCATCTGATAATATCTCCCTTGGCGAAAGGGTAGCCATTAAAAATCTTCATAATAACAAGCACATCGTTATCCTACAAGCTGATAAGGGAAAGGAACTGTAGTTCTAAATAAAACAGATTACCGTGACAAAATCTCAGCTTTATTAGAGTCAGATACATACTCGGAAATTGAAAGAGATCCAACAAGAGAGATGCATAACAAAACGAATAACTCTCTACAAAAAACCATGGAACTTGCCTTTCTGTTCGTTCTTTACATCCAGTCATTCCAAGGTTATACGGTCTCCCAAAGATACACAAAGAAAATTGCCCAATGAAACCTATTGTGGACAGTATTGACTCACCTACCTGTCGGTTATCTAAATATCTGGCATCATCCTTAAAAGGTTTTGCAGGAAAATCTCCTTCATATATCAAAAACTCAACTGACTTCGTCTCTAAACTCAAGAATTTAAAACTCAAAACTTCAGATATCATGGTGAGCTTTCACGTAGTTGCTCTCTTCACAAACATTCCAACTCAAGAGGTTCTCGATATTTTAAACAACAAGATTAAAAAAAATGTTTTCCATGCTATCACATTGTGTAAACTCCGGCTACTTTCAATTTGAAGGAAAAATTTACAAACAAAATAAAGGATTAGCAAAGGGCAGCCCCTATCCCCAATACTAGCCAATATATTTTTTGAAGACTATGAACAAAAAGCAATCTCCTCATCTACTCTTAAGCCAAACGTCTGGCTGAGATAGATAGATGACATATTCTTTATCTGGGAACACGGTACTGACACCTTCACACTTTTTTAGATTACTTAAACAACTTCCACTAAGACATAAAATTAACCATGGCGGTTGAGGAAAATGGATCTCTTCCTTTTCTGGACGTAAAACGTTCCACGAACATCTGACTCCATAAAACTCTCCATCTTTAGAAAATCTACACACACGGATAGATACCTGCATGCATCTTCACATCACTATGCAGCACAGAAAGTGGGTATCATCTCAACTCTAGCGTATCGTGCAAGATCGGTACTGTCAAATGACGACGAGCTAAAAAAATGAACTACAACATCTAAAAAGAACCTTCCAGAGTAATGGCTACTCTTCAAAAACTATTAACAAGCATCGATACTACCACCATCAAAACAACTCACAAACACAAGTCAACCCCAACGGTTATATCTCCTTACCATAGATCAGCTAGCGCTCCAAGAAACTACGAAGAATTTTAAGAAAGTTTACCATAAAAACTGGCTTCTCTACTCTTCCCAAATTAAGAACAATTATAAGCACACACAAACCAACTCACAACCATCTACGGTTCCCAGGAGTGTACAAAGTTATGTGCGACTGTGGTAAGCCATGCTATGGCCAGACTGAGAAATTCATCCTCCTAGGTCTCGAAAAACACCAGCGAAACATTGCCTACAAAAGAACTAGCTCAAGTGCCCTGTCAAGCCATGTCCTGTTTTCAGTAAAGACAAATAATGAATGCCGCCAACATTAGATAAACTGGACAACAACTTCAAACCTTTATATATGCCACGACGAGGTAGAATGCCGCATGGTAGAGTCTAAGGAAATTGTTATGGACCCTCATCATATAAACAGTAACATTAGTTACAATTTACCAGACTCATTCAACTCTGCTATTAGATATTGGTGCATTCGTGAAGTCACACGCGCGCAGATGCCTAACAATAGAACTTTAACACGGACTGTAGCTCCAGTTCAAAGTTAACTGCGGTTTATAATAGTCGAATTTCAGTGACACAATGTTTCTTTATAGTGTTTTTTATTTGCTTTCTGTGTTTCTTAACGCCTGAAGAAGTCGGCCTTTTGACTAAACCTGTTGCGTTGTGAATAAATTTAATTGTTTGTTCTAACTCTCGCTCGGATCTAAGTCAGTTCATAAAAATATGAACATATCCCAATTCCGAGTTAATATACCAGATAATCATATTATATAAAATATTTTATAAGTAAATCAATTATTTAAATTTTATAAATAATATTTTATTTTATTTATAATATTTATTTATAAATATTATAAATATAAAATTTATAATATTATTCAGTGTAAAATTGATTATTGTATAATTAAATTGATTTTAATTATATTAATTTGAAAAAAAAACGGTAGTGAAAAATATATTTATTCATTTTAACTCTCCATAGACGTCATCTGAGCAGGGGAAGCATCAGAAGGATGTCAACTTGGTGAAACGCTTACCGTATTTACGCGAATATAACTTGCCCTCGCGTTTAACTCGTACCCACGATTTTACTTTACGAAAAAATATATTAAAAAGTTTTGCATATGCCTCGCACACGAAAAATATTTAAACATGTTCACGTCGAGTCGATAGTAACTAGCCCTCCCCAACAGCCATTATACTGCAGATGCAAGAAAAACAAGTAGTTTTATTGTGTCCCTGAATAAGGTAAAGATGCTTATGCAGCCTGTGTAATATATTTCTCAACAAATAGTGCAATTAGAGACAGCTGCAATAAAAAGGTGCTAAATAATGAATCACATTTCCCCTCTCACAGAAACTGTGCTGTATAAACTACAGCAAAACCATATGTTGCACCAGAAGCACAGTATCTAACTAAAAACTATTGTCCAATTTTTTCAATTATATGAAATAAGTGTTTGTTAGATTGCATTTGAAATTCTGGATGTCATTATGACATATCACAAAGGCTAACTTCAAATAAAATTCTACCATGAATTGAAACATGCCATATAATGAGTGTGTGAGTTCTCCTGCCACCTCAAACGCAAACAAGCAGCAATAAAAATCGACCAAGGGTTGATACTTTGTGTGAATTGAGCCCGCTGGTAATGAGAAGTTTTGTTGGAAGAATAAGCGACACCCCATCATGAATGTGTTAAAACTAAGAAATATATAATGAGTGTTGTTATGACAGTGCAGATGTTATGGGATTCGGTTGAAGAGAATTAGCATTCCAATTCACAAATTGTCGGCTTGCTTTTATCTTTGAGTCGCACGATATTTTGTTAATACTGCACCAATCATATGCACGTCTTCACAGTTGCTCTATCTATACTGGCCTACCATTGCTGTCTCTTTCGCGGTATGCTTTCACTTCTCATTAGTCATTTGTGAAGGATTGTTCTTCATGTATCTCAAGTCTTGTAAATTAATGTTAATTTTTGCTTGGAATAATGGAAAGGAAGATTTTTGAAAATCTCCGCATATATCTAGCGTTACAAATTTTTAGCTTTAGTTATGAGGAAAAAGTGAGAATTATATTCGAATAAATAGTATTATCACATACACACGCCCCGTATTTATATATGCAAAGTATGTAATTTAATAAATAAAAATATATGAATCTCTCAGTTTTAAACACTAGTTCCAACAATAATTAATATTTTGAATTTAAAAACATATCACTTTAACTCAGCAATTAAAATTTATTGAAAATGTTAAACTTAGTTTTGCTTGCTACAACTGAGTTTTTGAAGGTTTCAGTTAACCTAGTGCGACTTCTAGTGTTGTGTAAATAAACTACCTGACAGAACACATATGTACGTTAGTTTATTAATTCTGGAATGAATTGAAGTGATAGTCAAACGAAGATAGTCAAAAAGTTGCAAGCGGTTCGTCTGTTTCGTTTTAAGCACAATCATGACAGAAAATGCAGTTTCACAAATATATGTGGTGTAAAAGCAAAGAAGAAATCTCATTGATATTTCATATACATTTAGATATTCATTTTTCATTCTTATCCAGAATTTCGAATTACTCGTAGAATTAAAACTGTTTTACAGTCCTTTGTCTGATGATAATTCAAAAGCTGAAGGATTTCTTCATGGAAAAGTCTCAACAAAGGGGTTCACATATATTGCCTCCGGGATCCTCATTTTCGGAATAAAACTTTTCACGACAGCAAATCTTCAAGTGGGCCACAACAGCATCTGATATGGAATTCTGGGAACAGAAACACTTGCTTCCTTAACATAATCTGAGTACGACTGAAACATTTCATTATTTCTTTCTGCAATCATATTAAACCAGAGTTTGAGTTTCTTTTTGAATGATTCAACCTTGTTCCAAGCCTATCTGGACCTTGAAGTTTTAATTCAACTCATTTATGTAAGAACATATATCGCTGAGACATGCCACCCTGGCTACCCATTTCGTATCGTGCAAATAATGAGACATGTCACTTTTCTTATTAGTTTGAAATACCTCAGCTTCCTTTTGGAGTTCATATAACCTCTCGTGAACTTCACCTCAAGACAGAAAACGAACTTCCGAATATTGAAAGATTTCGAAGACCGAAAATTCCCGATTACACATGAATTCTTCCATGTTGAAAAATACGCTGCTTCGTCACTGACATTTCCTACATAGATGTTATTTAGGTGTTCTGGGCCTGAGCTTTTTGTTACATTCACGAATATTATATTCTCCACAGAATATTTCCACTATAAAATATTTATTCATGAAAAATGATAATTTTCGGAAGAACCACTAGAGGCCCGGTATAATTGATGCCAGGGCCCGGCGGTTGAGGAAATGCGGATCTACAATGAGTCTACTGAAGCAAAGAAAAATCGTATTTGTTCAGAGACCACTGTAGGAAGATGCCCAGCAGATATGACCGATACGACCGCCATGTTACTCTTTATATATGTTTAGAAGACACGTGTTTTGACAAAGTTGCAGCTGATGACTTTTCATATGCTAAAAATATTAAAAATAATAAACTTGAGTAATCTGCGCGGTTAGCCTAGTGGCTATGCGCTTCGCAACCATATGCCTGGGGAAGGAGTGTCCTAGGTTCGATTCCCGTCGGTTACGTGAGGAGCTGAAGGATCTTCCTCAGCCATAGCCAAGTTAACCAGTCTTGGGCGTGGACAGCAGGGTTTTTTCCCCACTTTATTCTGGGGTTTTTCATCCCGCAAAGCAGGCAAACTGGCCTTGAAAACTCGATACACCGGGGCATAAGGCTGACCACCTTATCCTGTAAACGGAGTGAGGTCCGATGATCAATGGACCCTCGACACCGCAAGGTAAAAGAGGGTATAAGGGAGATGAGATAAACTTGAGTTAATTAATAAGTTTTTAAATAATGAAACGTTTTGGCCACTAAACACAGTTCGTTTCTATCAGCTGAGTCATGCTATTATGCCCCTCAGCCAATGGCTAGAGGTTCTGTACATCAGCTGTAGTTTTCCGCTGCTGGGCTTTGTTCCTACAGTAGGCTTTGTGTTTGTTGGTTAGTTTCTTTCGTGTAAAACAAAATTCAACTTGTACGTATTGTAACAATTAAAAAAAAAGGTTGAATAATTTATAAGCGTATAAAAGGATATCACCTGTAAATCGTTGATGCCAGCAAAATACTCGGACGTGCCATAGTTTCCCCATATATGGACTACTACATTTATTCCAGCGATGCTCCAGCGCCATTATTCCGTCCTTGTAGTGGTTCTCAGTAAGATCTGCCAAATACCCCTTTACAGCTGCAATCACCTCTTGATTCGAACAAAAACGCATATATATATATATATATATATGCTTCCACTAAGCAGGGATATGTTCTCCCCCTGGCGAATGAAATTCACCTTCCCGACTAAAATTTAATCCAATTGTTTTCTTTGACAAAATAAATGTCTGATTAATTGCAGTTAGATGGGGGATGTATCGTCGAAGATTGCTACAAGATTCACCGACATGAAAATTCAGGCAGAGTATTTGTTTACATCGAGTGCAACGAAGCTATGGAGGATTTTGAGAACCTATGTAGCTCACATATTTTAAGACCCGGTTCCAGTTCCCTTTATGCCGTGCAAATCTTTATCCAGGACCCTACATATTAACACGCTGACGAGGTCCTAGCCGGTACCTCGAAGGTTAAGGCCAATTTAAGGGCCCAAACAATGAAAAGTACGCCGTGGAAAACTCTTAGGTACCACCGAGATACGAAAAAGTGTAAGTACGGTCTTGCCTTTATCAGGTCTTTTCTATCAAATGGCGACTTAGCCGGTCTTGTATAGAGGAGGAGATTCTGGTTTCCGTCAAAACAGACAAGCTAGCTGGAAGAACACACGCCATATAAAGACCTACACAGGGCATTTTGAGAATAAGGACTAACAGTAGCTACAAAGAACAAAGTATCTACAGGTCAACATCCATTTACTATCAACCTACGAACTCATCAAATCGGTTTCCCCCTCATCATCTTTCGCTCAATCTGCTTGTTTCTTTTTAATCGTCCGTCCTCTGTCTTCCCCAAATAAGAACACTTCAGCTGCACAATAAATATCAACGTCAACAAATTTCTTTTTTCTCGCAACCCGAACTGATTTGATTGAGGTCTTCTTGTGACCTTTCGTTTGTGGTGAGATATAAAAAAGAAATCCGAAATAAACTTTTTCTGATAGCAGAAATGTTTCTCCATTCTGTACTGGAGAATAATTCTTGTGATCTGGAAATTTTGAAGAGAACGAGGATTCCGACTTTTCTCAAGTTATTTATCCCAAACTTCAGTAAGATTTATAATTCTTTCGCTTGTTCTAATTTTGCACACAGTAAAGGTTTTGATGCGGGCAGGATGTGTCGATGAAATACATTTTCACATTTTGAAACTCAGATGAAAAAACGGAATAAAAGTTTAACTTTCACCTTAGATAATTTGAAATATGGGATTTGAAACTAACTAAGATAGAATTTCAACTTTAAGTCCCCTTCTGAAGGGAACTGAAGTGGAAAAGGCATTGACTTACATGGTCATGGTACTGATCTCTTTCTCTGCGGGTCTCAAACGTTTGTTGATTTCTTTCTTTCTTTTTTTTTAATTTTCATTTTTGTAAATGTAATGTGCACTTTTCATTATCACTAAATTGATAAAAATCCCAGACGTTCTCTAATTGAACGATTCGGATGTTTTATGTTGAATTGAATCGAATTTTTCAACGTGACAAATGGAAAAAATATGAAACATCCCTTCAAATTCTGAAAACAGCTCAAAATTTGTAAGTATAAAGAAAAAACCAAAGAATAAGAATTAAATTATCTTGTTGGTTGCATTGCATAAAAGAACATAACAGGGAAAGAAATAAAATCTTAAAAAAAAATCAACTAAGACTGCTATCTCTGTCCGCTGCTACCGGTTACAACAAGTTCTTAGCAAGCACCTTATGCAATTTTCTTTAACCCGCCATTCTTTAAATTGAACAAAAATATAAAACAGAGAAACCATCAATGTGTACGAGTGATGAAGGACATGTAGTGGAATTTTTTTTAAAATTAAATATTTATTTTTATTTTTTTATATTTTTACGATATAATCAGAGAGTTTAGTATCTTATGTTTATTAAGGGTGCATGATGTTATTACCACAATGCATTAAATGGTCGTTCTTTGTGATAATATATTAATGAACCACCGAAAACAGATTTATTGTTAAAATTACTTTTCTTTAAAAAGAAAACTTTTTTTTTTATTATTATAACAATTCTTTAAGAATATTAGTCTTTGTGACTTAGTTGCAACGCACCTCATTCCATAATGCTAGACTGCAGGACAAAGGAAAATAAATAAATAAAGAAAGAAAGAATCACTGACATGTTTGACTTAATCAATCAAAAGTCAATCATTTGCCATCCCACTTCTGAGTTACTTGATTTTTATTTATTATTTTATTTTTCTACAAATAGTACTAACTGAAATGGAGTAATAGTAACTGGGGACGCAGCACTTGAAAGACAAACCCAAATTGAGAAACGAATGGTGGACAAGCCTTAAGTAGATTATCAGATCACGAAACATCGATTTACTTCAATTCCATTAGAGACGACGAGCCCTCTCTACAAATTCCTCTCTTCGACTCAGCAAGGGTTAAATGTTCTGGAGGCGGTGCGTTCGATGTGTCAAACGACCATCTAGATGAATAATGCGAAAATAAAAAGCGGAACTGTGCATGAATGGGGACATTCGCACAGAGCACTGCAGAAAAATGCCAAAAAGATAATCATAAAGTGTCGGGATCAGAGAGCTGCAGAAAGACTGGGGAGGCAGCAGGGAACTACTGTAATATTGACCCACCAATCAACACAAGATGGGCAGAAGATTTTGCATCGCTCACACCAACATGTGGTCTCGAGGAGGTGAAACGGACTGACTTTACTAAAATCTCACCGGATGATAATAATAATAATAATAATAATAATAATAATAATAATAATAATAATAATAATAATAATAATAATAATAATAATAATAAAAACTCGTATGGTACACCAAGGAATTACCCCCGCTTTACTTTTGCAGATGGCAGCCGAGGTAACTGTAACTAAGAAAGTGGCAACATCAGCCTTGTCTATGAAAGAAAAAGAAACTTTCGAACACAATGGAGGATATACCGGAACAGGGAAAGGAGGAAGAGATCCTGTCGAAGAGGAAAGTTTTCTCAAGTAGTGTTAAGAACACTCAACTTAATAACATCCACCTTACATTAAACAACGACAACAAGTGGGTAGTCCGGTCATAGTGAACTCATGTCAAAACCATTAAAATCCGAAGGAAAGAGAGAGAAATAAGAATTCTAAGAATAACAGTGAACAGAGCTTGCTCCACCTTTACTATGAGTTGCCCCATGTTGCACTACCAGGTGTCCCATGAGTTGCCCTGATGTTGCACTACCTAGCGATTTGCTTACGCTTGGACTCGCCGAACTTTATATAGTTTCTTTATTCGACATGAAACTCTTAGATTTCTATCTTCGAGTTCTTTATTCGGCTCTAAAACAATGTGGGATGTAATATCCCCTTAATTTAAAAGAATTCTGTTTTATTTATTAGTGCATTTTAAGTTTGGATTTATTTCAGTCTGCATTGCCTGGAATGTTTTCAAATATTTGAAACGAATAACATCGCATTTAAATTATGGTAGAAATATAACATGGACGAATTTAATTTGTTCTGAATCTTTAAAAATAATTTTAAACTATTTTAAACCTTCGATAAGATATAATTTTTAAACAAGAACACTTTTTAAAATATATATATATATATATATATATATGACAGAATGATCATTGACTCGGTTAACATAACATAGTTTTATGAAGAATTAAATGACTAGAACCGAGATTAAAGTAAAAAGGTTTTAATATAAAAACGCTACTAGTTTCGGCCTGTAACAGCCTTCTTCAGGTGACAATATAAAAGAGAGAAAAAAACACTAAACATTGAAGGTTAAAAGACTATGAACAACATAGACAGTCTCTATACATAATTAGCATGAAAACGTTGTAGTTGTATTTGAAGCTGCTCTTTCGTTTGTTGCATTGTTGGGAGAGTGCGTGCTTGCAGCATCACGTGAACGCCAGTACATGATTACAGCTGAATGACTATCTGGGAGGTTGTAGCTCAAGTTGTTATTTAGATGAACAGGATTGAAGATGATTTCTCTAGATTCCACGATTTTTCTCTCTAGCTAGTGACTGCAACACAATGTTATTAGATTTTTCCCAGCAGACTTTGTGACTTTGGTTTTCATCATTAGGATTAGCCGAGAAAAGGATATGACTTGATAATGCACTCGCTCGCTGTCTCTTGTAAGTAATGTCCCTCATGTGTTCTTCCATACGCAATTCGAAAGATTTGTCTGTCTGCCCAAAATAAGGAATATCACAATCACGCAATATTTTATATACACCAGGGTATTTGAGTTGATGATGACAAGGTTTTGGGTGGCTAATTAAGAAACGGATCTCTGGAAGTGGGGTGAACAAGGTTCTGTTATTGTATTTTCTTAGAACCTTTGCTAATTTATGTGAAACAGTACTTATGTAAGGAATAGATATATTGCCTTTGAATCTATTTGTTTCTTCTGAGTGATGCCTAGGAGGATTAAGAAGCTATTTTTCAATGATTTTCTTGGAATATCAATTAACTTCGAAAGAAGTTTTCAGATGGTTTATTTCTGTAAGAAATTCATTTGGGTCATCAATAAGAGAACGGGCTCTATCTCCCAAGGTGGAAATTATTCCAAGCTTATGAGGAGGGAAATGATGGGACTGACTGTGCAGATATCTGTTGGAATGTGTGGGATTTCTATATATCGATATTTTGAGTTTACCAGAAGAGCGAGTCAGTTTGACATCAAGAAAAGGCAAGGAATCATTCGTTTCAAGTTCGGCAGTAAACTTAATACTTTGATGTCGGCTATTGAGATGTTCGAGGAAAACCATAAGGGATTCATGTCCATGGCTCCAAACAATGAAGACATCATCCACATAACGTTTCCAAACTTTAGGTGTTAAAATAAAGGCAGAGATAGTCTTGGTTTCAAAATCCTCCAAGTATATATTTGCGAGTACAGGGGATAAAGGATTACCCATAGCCAGTCCATGATTTTGTTTGTATATATTATCTTGAAATTTGAAGTAACCGGACCTGATGCAATGTGTAAGCAAGGCTAACAATGTTTTGGATAATTTGTCCTTGTGTAATGTTAGGACTTCATCTGTTGAGACATTAGTGAACAAAGAAGTTATGAATAAAACGTTTTTCAGGCAAGTCACCATCCTTTATCAAGAACACTACAGAACATACATCAAGGATATTACAGTTAATGAAGATGACATCATGGCTAGCTTGGACATGACTTCTTTAGTGAAAATCCATCATTGTGAAAATACATATTTTCAAAATGATGGGAAGAGGCGGATTATAAATGCTATTCATAATCCGCGGTTCAAATTATAAATAGTATTTATACGGATTAGAAATTATCAAACGACTTGAAAAATGTAATAAGTTCGTAGACATTGCGCGTGCTTATGAAATGAATGAATCGACTGTTAGAATTGTTGTACGAGATGAAGTCCGCATTTGTGTATCACATGGAAAGTTCGATAAGTGTAATCCACGATCTATTTCAATAAGAGAACCATATTAATAGACAAAAATGAAAAGCTATTGGAGATTTTGATTGAGGATATGAAACAACGAATGCCGATAAATTTTATGCTTATATGAGAAAACCGAAGACGCTACTGCACAATATATCCTGATTAATGACGTGTAAAAAATGCAGTAGTACATAAAGTATTACATATTCATATAAGAAGTAATGCTGTTTGTTTTGGTTTTCTGGCATATGTTCTTATATTTATATATATTCGATAGGTTAATGGTCTTATATTTATGTATTTGATATGTCACTGAATTGACTAAAGTTTTCTTAGAATAGAAATATGCAAGATGTAATGGAGAAACAAGACGCATCCAAATTGGACGTGATTACTCACTTATAGGAGGTTAGCATAGAAATATAATGGTTTGTTTATTAAACATTGTATATATAATAAATCATTAAATAATAATTATATTTTTTCATTTTATAAATTATAATATTAAATTTACAATATTATTTTATAAGAAATATTAACAAATTTAGAATATTTCAAGATATAATAAGCATGAAATCATGAGAATATAAGAAGTCTGAATTTGTTCGTGGATCTGCGATAAGTACCAAGAGAAGATTCTGTCAGGATCGTATAATTACAAATGTAAAGCATCTCATTCAGAGAAAATTTGAAATTTAATTTTTAATGATTTCTGCTTGCCTGTGAAAATATGCAAGCACACTTCATTGAAGGCTTCAAATTAAATTAGGGCGCGTTCTCATAACGTAGATTACAGAGATATTAGCGTAAAGATTAAACCGAGAATTATATAGGATGAGGCTGAAATAGATTTCGAGTTGATTGCTGGATTAGAAATGAAACCATTGATCAAAATCTCGAGACTGCAGATAGGAGAATTGTGAGAAAAATTTGGAGAGCGAACAGTAGTGCCAAATGCAAAATCACATTAAAATAAAAGCACCAGAAAGGAAGTTGACGTTGGTCGCATTTTTTAATGTTAACAATGCGAAGTTCTTTATCAGAACCATTTGGTACGTCCTTTATACGCATTACAGAAACTCATGAAGATGAACATGAATATGACTGGTCTTATAGCTTTCTTGGCTTAGCCTCTGCTTCCAATCAAAAAATAAATCAATAAACTTCGATTCTCTTTCAAGAATATACAAATGGCAGTTTGGGCACAACCGATCAGCCCGAAGGAGTTGAGTTTGTATGAAGTCTGAGTGGAGCATGCGTATAAAGGGGATTATGTTCACTTCTCGTCCCTTACTATTCCTTACGTTTAATATGTGGTTTACAGCATCAAAAGAAAAATCTCAAACATCTTTAAAAAAACTCGAAATGGTTTCTAGCATTGTCATGACAATTTAATTCTCTTTCCGATTAGCGCAATCGAGTTGATCGAAAAAAGAGAATAAAGGGGTTTTACTGACATTCTTACTACTGTAGATACCTGTTCTGTAAGGGAACAATTCTTACAATAAATATACGATTGAAATAAAAAAGGTAGCTCGCAAATATCAGTGTGCAGAGCAACTAACCGATCTTCAATATTTGTATGGAAACAAAAACAACAACAAAAAAATTTATTTATTGCCAGTTCAGCGCCTGGTTGCGATAGAAATTATTTCACTAGTTTCCCAAAATTGATTTCAACTTATTTTATGTGAATAATTAAATTAATTAACTGATAATCCCAATTAATTGTGCTTACCCAGCGTCATCGATTAATGTTATTACATTAAATAAATTAATTAAAATGCGTTTAGAAATGTTTACTTCTTCATAGGAATTTTTAAGGATTTAATGAACACTTTTACTTATTTTGCGATAGAATTAAGACTTACAATATTGTTTTTAAAATAAATGTTAACTATTATGTAGATTAAAGTACCTCTGGAAATGCTTTTCGCTCTTATGTAATGTCATATTTTGCTAAACATTACATTTTATTTAGTCAGTGCGAAAGACTCAATTTTATGATTTCGTACGTTTAGTTCTGAATTCGTCAATTTTAAAGGAATAAAAGTGAGAATTTTCCGTAATCGTTCCATCCCCTTCTTTCATCCATGCATGAAATCAAACCTGGGTTTTTCCACACCCAAAAAAGCACAAGTTCTTCCTCATTGTGTTGCACATCTGAGAATTACAAGACAGAAGTTATTTTCAGATTTTCTGTCGTGTTTTTTTACAATAAATGGAGATAATCCGACTTATCACGACTAAGTCACTTTACAGGGATTAAACCCCGAATTCAACAAGGTAATGAGTTCTTCGTCCTTAGTGCTTCGCTCTCCTAGACGGATTTCGAACCACCAGTTAAAGTATTACGGATTCGGTAAGAATTAGATAATTCAAAAATGCTGCTATAGAAACGAAACATGGAACTCTTTGTAGTCTCATCGGACCTCAAATAAGCAAGGGAGTGATCTCAAACCAAGCGGTGAAAATTATTTAACAAACGTAAAGACATTTGCAAGCATACATGCTACAGCCGACTCGAAACCCACGGATGCAGAACGAAGAAGTATCCATCTGCCCAACCAGTCCGATCGTATTATCCAAATATAAGAACCAGAAATGATCCTTCGTAGTTCAGCTGCTAAAGCCGACGCCCTTTGGATGGAAAAACCTGGACTTGAATCTTATCTAAGAGAATCCTTATGAAGACTTTTCAAATGAGGGTGAGTTAGCCATTCTCAGTTGGAGGTAGAAAGGTTTTTCCACCTCAAAACTCGGGTTTTTCGCAAAACAGGCAACCGGCCAGAAGAATGCCGAACTAATGTTGTGATATCAGCAAATATTTTATTCCTACGATTTCTTGTTATTCCAAAAAATCTAAATAAAATCTGAAGGTTTTCAGAAACTAGAAAATGGAAAGTCTGTTTGAAGGAGCTAAAAATACAGTGTTAAAATAAAACATTTGTAACTGTGGATGAAAGAAAAAAAAAGGTAACATTTTTAATCAAACCATAATTTTATACAAGACATTTCTGCCAGTTAACTGCAGCAAAACACGACACTGGCTATCCATTTGAATAATTTTTATTTGTTTATCGGATACAATTTAAGTTTTGTGCAAGCGAATATATCACAGCGTAAATGAGAATTAAACTTTACTCAAAATGACTTCCAATTTTTTTGAGATTTTATGATATTCATTATAAAATACTGTTACAATTGAATAATATATTTCACTTTTTTTAAATAATTTAGAATCTTGTAAATTTTCCAAAAAACATTTAACTGTTAAAAGCCACTATAACTTTAACCGCATGTTATTGTTTTTAATAAAATACTGGAATTTTTCAACTTTTAACCTAACTTTCTAGTTCTTTGAAATAAGAGTTTCATATACTTTAGAGTCGGTACCGTAGTCTCCCATAGGAAGAGAGAGAGAGAGAGAGAGAGAGAGAGAGAGAAATCACCAGAAGTGTTTTTTGTTTTCGAGTGAAGAAACGGCGTCCCTCCCTACTTTCTGTAAGTTTGCTTCTTCCCAGCAATTTATTGAATTTAGTGAACTCATTGTATAGACAAGGATTGAATTTCTTTTAATAATATCTTATCTCATCTCATTTTCCTTTTATCCTCTTCAACTTTGCGGGTTCTAGGGTTTATTAATCATCGTACCTTGACGTTCACAGGATAAGGTAGTATCGTATATCCTGTAGTGTTGAGTTCTAAAGGCTGGTTTGTCTGCTTTGCGCGATGAAAAACCCTACGATAAACTGGGGAAACCCTACTGTTCACGCCCAAGACCGGATAGCTTGGCTATGGCTGAGGAAGATCCTTCAGCTCGTCACATCTTGGACGGGAATCGAGCCTAGGATACTCCTTTCCAGGGAATAGGTTGCAAAGCGCACAGCCACTATTCTAACCGCGCGGACAATTTAATAACATACTGTATAATTTTTAACTAACATCCGGATGAATGGTGCCACAGGCTGCTCTTTCATTAGTCATGAGTTTGTGCGAGTGCAGCATAATTTTAACATCAAAGACCAACTGTGTGTGGATTCATTAATATATGAAAGTAGAAAGGAAAATTAAGCACAGAAAACAGTCAATACTAGTGGTGGAAGTCGGCGGTAGATGGCGAAGGCAGTTGCTGCTGGTGGAGACGGAGAGTTGTAGAGTAGGTACCCTCCCTCGATGAGTCCTTGTACTCCATAGAGGTATTATGTAATAATAATAATAATAAAAAATCACAATCCTAAGAAAAGTGTTCGAAAGGGATTGAAAACTGTGCAAGTGGTTCTGTATTCATCGGAAGAATCCCTCTACGTATTTCTCAAGTCTGTCCCAGACGTAGCATACTTTTTATGAGAGGTTTGCTGCGTAAAATCCAAATATGTCCCCTACCACCACCACCACCACCACCTTAAAAATTGCTAAAGTTCCACTTGTCCGGTTCAAACCTCGCCATCATTGGACAGCATGCTGTCGGAAAGCTGTGATGTAGCGTGTCCAATCGGAATACCACAGTCGAAGCAGATGGGCATATTTGGATATGGCAGCTGATACTTTCTGCTATGCGTGGTCTGGTTTCAACTATGACTTTTCTTGGAGTGGCATAAAAAAATTAACGTCAAGTGTTACTTGTACATGCTGGTCGAGTGTGTATGTGGTCTTTGTTGTGGACATTCTATAGAAAAGACTCTTTTGGGTATCAGCTTGGTAATGAAGGACTTCATAATAGTGTAAGAACAAAGTCGATATCGTTCTCTCCTCGTCAGAATTTCCATGATGAACCCATACCCGTCATTAATACAGTTACATAACATTGTCGCTCTTACACTCACATGCATATAATTCCTCCCTTTATAATTTACTTTCCCTGACTGTCTGTGTTAGGTCTCATACCAGTTATTAGTTTTTTAAGACTTCTGATAGCAAACGCATTCAGGTGTAGGCCGTTCCTCTTATTCAAATCCAGTCTTCCCTCAAACTCACTCCACACATCCAAACTCTCATCCGTTCCTTCTACACAGCCTACGGATCGAAATGTTTGCCAGCATAGCCCTTCTTCTTCTTACTTCATTTTTATTATATCGAGGTACAATACTGATGATTTTCACTGCCTCACTCCTCCCTCTCACCTCTTCCAATAACCCCTTCATTTCCTCTCTCTCATACTGAAAGAGGCGAGAGTGAAGAGTGAGACAGTGAAAATCATCAGTATCTTACCTCGAGATGATAAAACTGGATTACGATGAAGGGCTATGGAGGCAAACGTTTCGATCTACTACAATTACGATTTCGTTTACGTTTCTTTTCTGTATTTGAATTGTTTCCTTTATATTCTTAATTTTCGCTCAAGGAAAACTCGCTCATCAATAGCATGTTTTATTATAGAATCTCCACACCAAATAACATCTTTCGTTTTACAGACTCTTACTTCACTTACCTGATTACCTTTTTTTCTAACTTACCTGTTACCATGCTTTGTTCTTTCTTATTTTACTGCTTAATTTTCTTTTCCTTGCTATGTTCATTTAAACTCCTCTCGACGTTTTGTAATTCTCGGGCCGTTTCTTTGATGATTCTGCTTTAATTTTACTATTTTGGAAGTTAATTCATTTTCAATATCCTCCTCCTCTATTTCTCTAACAACCTTGTTAGCGGGTCTAGCCTTCTTTTTCTTGACTTCGCTGCTCTTCTTAGCATTAGGTTCTTGTGCGCTTTTGGCGCAATTTTAAACTTATATTTAGTGTTGAAATATCTTAATACAAATATGTTATAAAATACTATATACACAACAAAAACTAACATCTGCACTGATATACTTTAAATCACTAATTTTCTAAGGGAAAAACACAACAAAACAGAAAACATTCACCAATTTTACACGAGCGCTAAATTCACCGACCAACCACAATGTATCCTCAAGAATAAACACAGAATAATTCGAGTGCATGTTCTTCTACTTTATGAAAAGCTCAGTACTGCATGACTGGGGTATGTGGCGATTGTTAAAGCAACACGGAATAAATTTGGCAGATTTAGCAATGTGGGTTGTTGGATGATCTATCCCCAAAGTGATGAACCCATTGAATCCAAGAATTCTTTACACAGTTATGTGAGGAAGACCATGATAAGTCTTGATGATATAAGTGAACCTTGAAACGCACATACGGACACACAGCCAAAATTCATCTTTATATCTTCTGTATTCTATTCAGTTTGGTTTTAAATCGTACTTCCCAAATACTCCAATCAGACTAACACAAACTGCCCGAATTAACCAGAATAAACAGGTAACCAGTGCAACCAACTTTTCTACAACTTGAAATAATGATCGAAAATAGTATCCTAAACAATAAGTTATTATAGGTTCAAAAAGAATATCTACTCACCGAGGAAGCATCTAACAAGACTTACGTGACTGAAGTAGTTAAATGTAGTAGCTAAATGTAATAGCAACTCGAGGCATATTCCACCTATGCCACGAGTAACCCGCAAAAAGCCAAGATTTGAAAGTAAGAACTATTTTTTCTCCTCACTTAATGAGTGTTGTTTTCCGATTTCAAATGGTTTGGAGTGCATCTCTCTTGTTAAAGTTTAAATCCATATCGTAGCTGCATATCGAGAAATGTTAAACCATCAGAGAGCATATACTTCCGATCTGTTGAAGACTGTAATCGTTATTTGAAGACAATTATGAGGTTTGATCATAGTTTTGCAAATGAATCTCAGGTCGATAAATCTTGAGCTTTCAAATACTCAGATTTCTCGCACATGCGCATTTCGGGGTTATCTTCCAATGATTTACACTTTCGTGGGCATGATATTTTCAGGCGGAAGGGGATGTATATCTAAAATCTTTTAATATAAAGAATTTGGAATTTTTCACAGGAAATGCTCTTCTACCTTGCGCTATTTAAATTGAACGAATAAACTGAAAAAAAAAAACACTAAGATTTCATTTTAATAATTAAGTTAGCACTATTTAAGTTCTAGGTGGCATTCGAAATATTTTTATATTTCAATAGCAATATAATCTTTCATTTATTATTCTTTGTTTTAATTACTAAATTAAAAAAATTCCTTTATGCTGCATCGTAGTTTGCAAGACATTTCCTTTGTGTGAGAACCATTCCACTGAAATATTCTATTTTGTTTAGTATGAATCTGTTCGCCAGCTGGAAAAGTTAAGTATCCAGGAAGAGTCGGAGGTGTGTGTTTGTCAGCGAGTCTTGCCCATATAATGTACAGTATATACATTTTATTTTGAATTATTTCTGCAATATTGCAATCAAAAAAAATGCGGAAAAAATCTTGATTTATTAACCTTAATCTTCAGGACTGTTTATAAAAATAATAAATATTTATATAAAATAATATAATAAGTTTAATATTATAATAAAATATTTAAATTATTTTAGTAATAATTAAATTTTAAAAGAAAAAAGCCATATTTCATTTAACTACCTTTATATTATTTATATTCAGTGCTTATATTTTTATAAGTATCTAACAAAAAAATATATATATTGTTAATGGTGATTGTTAATGGTGACGATATACGTTGCCGATGTCAAATTTATATGTTTAGTTTGATGTTTGATATGAACACAGAGGAATAATTGAAAAAGACTGTCGAAAATGTGACGAACTAATATGAGTTCTTTCAACGGAAGATGCATTTTTCTGGCACCAGAATTATCCTGCAAAGCTGTTGTACTCGTACAATATAAACACTTTGAAGATGCAATTATATATGTAGAAAGTATTTTACCTTGGGTATAATATTCCTTATTCTTGTGGCTTATCATATTACGCAGAGACTGGAAGATGTGTTTTTATTCGTCGCAAATAAAAGCAGTCGTATATCAAATAACAAGAACCTGGACAATCCAGACTTGTTCTGTTATGTCATATCCGCCAAGCTCACAATCCACTGGAATAAGACAAGAATTTACATAAGAACTCGAATTTGACTATGTAAATTCAGCTTCAAAGTGTTAAGAAGCGTTTTGCAATTTCAGTGCATAAAGTACGTGTTAGAAAATGGTTCGGTAGGCGCTACTTACTGAAGTAGTGCCTACGAAAATGTGAACAAAATTGCTAACTTGCAGCTGATGAACACAGACAAGTCCCAAGCAGCGTATAATTCTGATTAAATTGTGTCAACAGGCGAAACTCACCGCGATGGACATAAAGGATGAAGAAATGCCCACAGTAGCTAATATAAGGATAGAGTTACTATCGTAGGAACACTATTACTATCAGTGTGTGTTCAAATCACTGGCGATAGGAAATATTGACTGCCGTAGAGCCTCAACAGAAGTTAAAATTTACCTCGTACAAATAAAAATGGCTACATTACCAAAATGATTTTAAAATGTTTTGCGCCTTTGTGTGTGTGTGTGTGTGTGTGTCTGTGTGTTGATAGAGACAGAGAAACTCGAGCATATTGCACATCTGTAGCCACACTGGAAAATTTTAAAATTCTTCTCAATTTGGGCAACTGCTTAGCTTACCCGAGAGCTAAATTCGAGTATTAGAAGAACGTCTTACAGTGTAATTTAGCACCAAACTGTACGTCTCTTATCCCAACTCAACACAAAGAAATATTATGCTCTCTGAAGGCAAAATCGCTCACTTTTACCGAAGCATTTGTCAGGTGTCAATTCTGCTAATCTTTTAAAGACATTTATTAATGAATTTTGCATAAAATGCGTGCGTCGGTTCGTTTTAATGGTTCGGAAAGGTGCAGACATTAGTTACACATACGTTGTGGCTTGTGTTGATGTTTGACAATTCTCCTGAAGAAAATGTTGGCAGTAATTTTCCATGATTTAATGTATTCTTTGAAAATACAGCGAATAACAAACCTGTTCTCATTTATCTCTACTGTTTTTATAAACGTAGATCATTCTTACTGCATACGAAACGCGTGTATTTCAGAGATGTGCTGATGAGTTGTTATCACGTGACTTCTGCCGTTCTCGCAAAACAGCTAATCCGGCAGGACTCTGGAGCCAAGGATTCTCCAAAAATCGGTGTTACCTGTATTAGTTAAAACTATTATATTTTATTTTCATATCATTAATGATATTCTGAACGTATTGCTTGGACTTAATTATTCTACACGTAATTATTCCTTCATTTTATTATTTTGTAGTCATCAGCCTTTCTCCCATTGTTCTGATAATTCCGGTACAACATCCGAATTTATATATATATATACACACACACGATAATTTAAAATGCTTAAGATTTCAATCACGGTTCTCAACCTTATCATAACAATTTTTTCAAATGCATTTTTTAATATGACGTACATCTCTCGTTAATGCAGAGATTGATGTTTATACGGTCTTTGTTATTATTAATTATCTGAGTGACTGATAATTTAATTTTTTACGATTATCGAATACCCGCAATTTTTTTAAATGTTCAACCGCCATTCTGTTTATTTTGATTTTATTTTTATTTTTCAAACTTCTTTGTGAAAAACTAATGTCCTGTTAATTTTATTTCGTCATTTCCAATGTTGCTGCATTATCGCCCACAGCTTTATGGACTGGTTGGTATTCTGTCCTCTAGGCTGCTTTTAATTCATATTTAATTTAATTTTCGTTAACAAAAAAAAAAAAATCAGCTAACGCCTTTTTATTCCCATATACGGGGAGTAGGCGAGGCCATTTAATTTAATTTTCGTTAACAGAATAATTTATTTACATTTCGATTGCCACTACCGATTCTTTTCAATTCCCTGCGCATAACTGGGTGACATATGGGTCAAAAATAGCATTATTTAAAAGTTTAGGTCAATTACTGTGCAATGGAAGAAGTTCCATTTCTCCGTACGAGCTTACCCAGACGGGGTGATCTCATTTTTGACAAACTGTTTGACCGACAGTTCCACAATAACTCTTTTTAGACCAGCGGTACGGGTTATTTTTCCACTGATTAAACACCAACAATATCTTACCTTTTTATAAACCGTGAGCTTTACTGTTTTAAAATTGTGGCTGCAGCCAGAGAAAATCAAAAATAAACCCTTTATGGTACTCCGAAAGATCTTTTGTTTATCCCATTGTCATCAATACCCTTCAAAATGACTGACGCCCAGCATTCTTAAATAGTTGCCTGGAATACGTGGTGATGCAAGTGTCTACTTTATACGCTTCGTAAATGATGTTTACATGCAGTATACAGTATAAAGGTTTCTAATTCAGTAGTCGGTATGTGCACATTAGTCAGCTAGAAAGGTGATTGGCTGTTGGAAATGAATCAGGAAGTTGTGCATGACGCCTGTTATCCCGAAAGAGGAAATTCACTAGCGTTATTTTGCAAGGATCTGTTTGGGGGCCATTGTTATTTAAGTTGTATTAATGAGTACGTGACGGTTTAACTAGAGATATGTAACTGCATGCAGGTGATTCAAAAATTGAGGAGAACAACAATCAGTAGTTGTGTAGATGAGGTGCAGACTAGGATTTGAAGAGATCGTCATTGAAGAGACAAATTGTGAAAACAACACACAGGACAATGGCAGCGACTTGTGTATCATGATATGCAGATATAAAGAGAGGTTTCGGTTCCATTGTGTAAGGCCTTGTTTCTTATTCTCATATTAGTTTCAAAGTCGTAGAGAATTTCCGTTGATTGCCATCGTTCAAACCACAGATTTTCTCTTACATAAAACAACTAATGAAATTGCGATCTACGCATAAGAATAATCCGTAAAACCCACAGATCCTTACAAAAATTCTACGAAGCATCAAAAGTTTAGTTAAATCAAAAAAAAAAAATTAAATGTCGTTTGTTCTCGAGTCCGTTTGATATTCTTTCTTAACATAAATTTCAATTCAAAATAAGCAATCTACAAAGTAAAACCTAGTGTTGTTTGGAATTTTCATATATGCTCTATGTATATTTATTCATTGAAAATGTATTTAAATAAAAATAAAGTAAAGTTAACTATTTTTGAAATATTACTTTTAGTTTTAAGAAAGTTTGATGCATTTGTAAAATATTATTATTAGTGTTTTACGACGCCTTTTTATCTTTTAAAGAAAGTTATTATAAAGGAAAGGTGGAAATAAATCTGGAAAGTTATTAAAAATTGATGCTGAAATTTCTAGCATTAATCCTATCTGTACATTAGTTTGGATAAAAACTGGCGAGGATTTAAATTGGGAAAAGGCTATTAAGCGAAGAAAGAAATCTTTAGCGTTTGCAGTTGTTTTTTAAGCAAACGCAGTCCAAATGTTTCATTCATTCTTCCCCTAGTAATAATCTGTAGATAATAATTAATTTTTTTCATGCATAATGGTACTGTGGAGTTTCCGCAATTATAAAATCAGAAGTACACCACAGTAAAAACTATTTATTGTGAAAATATTTTCTCTTTGCGTATCGTAACATATCTTCAGCATAATCGAAGAACAGTACGGAAGGATTTGAACAAAAATAACAGTTGCAGCATGAATTCACTGATGGCTATTTCTCAATACACGCAGTCGCATGCTCGTGAGATAAATAAAATGAATATGCAGTTACGTTAGCTGGCCTAATGCTAATTGGCAATTGCTAATGTTCTCTTAAAATTCTTGAGGGTATGCCATAATGATTGCCATATATAAAAACCTTCAGCTGAGATACAAAGGTTTCTTTTGATTATTATTATTTTATTCACATAATTGTTACACAACAAAACAATAATCATTCAAATAACAATTTGACTGGTGACACAGGGCAGTTCAGATTCTACCTAAGAATCTAAAAAGAGTCTCTCAGGGCGCGTCGTAAAATATGCACTGTTCCAAGTAATGCTGTCTTTTGTCGATCATATGGGATCATTTCGCTCATGTTTAATTATTATTATTATTATTGTTATTATTATTATTTATGGTTTTATTGTTATTTATGGTTTAAAGCATGCATGAAAAACAGGAAGCACATCACATGTATAGGATCAGCGTACAGCAAGGAGCTACTGGTAACCTGCGGAGTACCGCAAGGAGCTGTGCTATTTAACATATACACACGCGACATAAGCCATCTTCCCTTAAAAAATAAAATCTTCCACTAGGCAGACCTCATGGCCATAGTATCCATTCACAACAACGCAAATATCGCTTACACAAATATGCAACACGGCATCAATCAAATCACTAACTGGTTAACCGAAAATGGCATATATATAAACCCTGGAAAAACAAAGCTAATGATATTCAAAAACCCCCAAACCCTGCCCATAGAAACAATATATCTCACTATCCAACATTCACCCACCCTTACACAAAGCGCTGAACCTAAAACCACAACCATCAGACAGGTGAAAACAATACGCTACCTCGGACTTCACTTCGATGCTGATCAAAGTAGGAATAGCCATACAAACTACCTACACACCAAGCTCAGGATAATGGCAAGCAAACTATACCGATTAAAAGACATTACCCGCACACATAAAAATACTAATCTATAAATCATTATGTGAAAACATTTTAATATACGCATTCTGTTCAGACTACAGACATAACAGGTTACAGTGGTTGCAAGATAAAATGGTATAACTGATATTCTAGGAACAACCCACACTCATGCAGGCAGCACGGACACAACACAAAATATTTAAGGTGAAACACTTATGCCACTACACAGTCATGTTAAAATATTAATACGGCCCAACCTATAGAGTAACCAGAACAACATATCACATAACAAGACCACAGTCAACAAACTACATAACATATAAGTACAACAATCAGTACAGCAACAAACTGCCGTTCGAAGACAGAAACCCTGGGACATACAGAGAGCTGAAACAGGTGCTATATAAACACACACACACACACAAAAAAAAAAAAAAAACTATGATAAACCCATCTCATCACTAGAAGGACACAAACATACACACCATGTCCAAATCCAACCTTACTTGCAAAACAAAAAAGCTAAATTGTGTAATAGCAGTTGAAGCTTTCCAAGCACATACCAACAAACAGTAAAACCAACGCCTGGCTTGCAACCACTATAGAAATAAAACCACAAAGCCACCGCCATCTATTACCTTCCTCAGATAAATTCTGCAAAGCTTCGAGGAAGAAATTAGAAATGCCTCCCAAACTATTATTATTGTATTAGTTATTCACTCAAAAAAAATCTGTATAATCATCATTAGAACACGCGTTGTAAATAAACGCACAATACAGAGGCAAAGAGTGTTATTAAAATTATTAACCGAAATCGAATGTAGAAACATTTTGTAAAATTATACTCAAGATAACTATTGTATAGATATGTGTAAATATTTTAGCAATGAATAAAAATATTATTTATTAAAAAAATTATTATGATGATTATTATTATTGATGCACAGCAAAACAAGAATCATTTAAACAACAATTTGAAAGATTTTCATGTGTTTATGTATTAAAAGGACATGTATTAAAAAGGTTTTTTTCTTAAATTGTGTTTTATTCGTTCTATCTTAAATAACTAGCACGTCTGTTGTTTCTTCTAACTACATTAATGTAGTTAATGGTGTTAACATTAACTACATTAATGTTAACACCATTATGTTTCCAGAACTATCATTGAGTTCAGCAGTAAATTTTTTTACAATTTTTTTATATAATGATAATAGTTTTATTCATTGCTAAAATATTTTAGTAATTATAATTTTTTTTTTTTTTGCTCTGGATCATCGCAGCAAAACTCTTCCAAGTTAAAGACATTAGTCCATCCAACATAAAAAACTCCATATCACGGTATCTGCAAATCTTTACTCAGATACGAAATAACAGTCTATGCAAACACATCAAACAGCTACCTAACAAAATTAGAAACATTATATAGAAAAATCGTGTCAACAGTGATCTGGACACCTTACACGCAACAGCCAATATCCGACAAGCACATGGCGATACACAGAATTCTTAGCAAAACCTAAAACACTACGTGACATTAACAAAGAATTACTTCAACATCATCTATGGAAACAACAGAGACACATATCGTATAACACGACATACAACATCTCTCTACAGCCCTACACCCTTCAACAATTCATACGGTTCTTTTGTGAGATCACATCAGATACCCACGTGACTCAACATCTACCAAGAAATTTAAAACACATAGGTAACTACAGAACATTAAAACACGAACTCTGGAAAATATACCAACAAAGTTAAGAAACCATTAACACTAATATACACATCACAAATCACCAGCATCCAATGCCAACATCCCATACATAAACAGTAGGAACAACATAAACAGTAAAGCCTAAATCCCACTCTCTTCACAAAAGCTAACCCAAGCTTCGAATTAGGTGGGATTAACTCGCCTCACTCAACCACACGTAATCCTTATAACCAAAGAAGCAGATTATGTAATAAAACAGTTAGTAAAGTATACAACAATAAAGAAGATGCTGATTATTATGTGATAATATCATAATTATAATACTCTTATGTAACATGAAAAAAAAATGTAATAAATTATTCTTATAATTAAAAAATTATATATACAAAAAAATTCTGAATAATCTTCATTGTTAACATTAGAAGAACATGCGTTGTAAATATATAATATAGAAGCAAAAAATACTATTAAAAATTTCAGTTGAAATCAATGTAGAAATGCAGCACTTGTTGCATTGTCACTCAAGATGTCTATTGCATGTGTAAATAGTTTAGCAATCAATAAATTACTATTACTATTAAAATTTTATTATTATTATTATTATTATTATTATTATTATTATTATTATTATTATAACATAACCTAAACAAAAATTATAATATAACATAACCCCATCCATACAGTCGTATACACGAGAAGAGATAGTCGGAAACACAACAACCTCAACCTGCATTGATCATATAAATATAAGGGCCCCTTCAAACAGCCACACAGCAGCCGTCATAACATGCAAACTGGCAGACCATTATTTCACAGCACTGCAGTTACACACTGAACCAGAACCTATAAAAATCATTGAGACTACAAAAGAGTATCATAGCATTGTAAACGAAGCAATAGTGAACGATGAAATCAGATAAACAGACTGGATGCAGATAGCATCTTTAGAATCTGCTGAAGCTGTATATAATAATCTTAAACTTGCATTTAACAAAATATATAACAAAGGATTAACAAAAATAAAAATACGCCCCCAAACGAAACAAAATCCATGGATAACAGACAACATACTAACAGACATACAAAGAAAAGATGCCCTATGGAAACAACTTAAGAAGTCGCCGAACAATATCACTTTAAAAGCTGAAAACAAAAGAAAACGGAATCTCCTAACAACACAGATTAGAACGGCAAAAAAAAACTATTACAGCAACAAATTAGCAACAGGTCAGAATGACATAAAGGAAACCTGGCACCTGATTAATGAAATGCTGGACAATATACACAGAACCACTGCTTCAGAAACAATAAAACACAGCTTTGCCTACGATCCCAAATCCCTCAAACAGTTGGCAAACAATTTTAATCAGCACTTCGTGAACTCTGTCCAAAAGCTACAAGAAACCTTTCCTCACACAAAAGAAACATTCTCCACTAGGTCCACGAGCAACCCAGTCGATGCGGTTCCCCACAGTAACAAAAGAAGAACTTCTTCTTATTCTTCTTATGCAGCTTATCCCACTTAAGTGGGGTCACTGTTTGTTATGAGTCTCCTCCACACCTTCCTGTCTTGGGCTGTCACCACATCCAAGTTCTTCATCTTCAAGTCCTCTTCTACCAGCTCCCTCCATCTCTTCTTTGGCCGCCCACGCTTCCGCCTTCCTTGCACATCCATCTGCATGACCCTTCTTCCCACATATTCGTCCTCCTTCCTCATCACATGACCAAACCATCTCAACCTTGCCTCCTGTATTTTCGCTCCTAAGTTCGTAACTCTCACTGTTCCCCTGACATAGTCATTTCTCAGATGATCCTTTCTGGTCACACCGCACATCCACCTAAGCATTCTCATCTCTGCTACTTCCATCCTGCTAATGCTATTTTTCCTCAGGGCCACAGTTTCTATAGCATATGTCAAGCTAGCCTCACTACTGTGCTATAAATTTTGCCTTTCAGATTGATCGGCACCTTCTTATCGCATAACACTCCATCCATCTCCCTCCAGTTCCTCCAACCTGCTTGTATCCTGCATCCCACTTCCTTCTCAGCTCCTCCATCTTCTTCCACTGTTGAACCTAATTATCTAAAGTCTCTCACCTTTCTGATGACATTTCCTTCCAGCTCCAGATCTGTCTCCTGGCCACCGCCCACTGCGCAACACATATACTCTGTCTTACTTCTGCTCAGTCTTATACCTTTCTCTTCCAGTACTTTTCTCCATCTTTCCAGTTTAGTTTCCGCTTCTTCTCTGTAATCTATACACAGCAAGATGTCATCTGCATACAACATTGTCCAAGGTGCATCTTATCTCACCTCCTCTGTTACCACCTCCTTCACAATATTAAAGAGAAACGGACGAAATGCTGACCCTTGATGCAAGCCAACTGTTACTTGAAAACGTTCTGCCTGTCCCAAACAGATCCGAACACTTGTCTTCATATTTCTGTACATTTCCTGCACCAACCTGACATATTTCTCTGGCACCATCTTCTCCCTCAGACACCTCCAGACTTCTTGCCTTGGCACTTTATCGTATGCTTTCTCCAGATCAATAAATACCAGATGTAGCTCCCTTTGTTTCTCTCGATATTTTTCCATCATCTGTCGTAACCCAAAGATAGCATCTGTTGTTGATCTACCAGGCATGAAGCCAAATTGTTCCTTTGCTATCTCCACCTCCTCCCTCAATCTACCATCAAGAACCCTTTCTAGGATCTTCATTGTGTGGGACATCAACTTTATACCTCTGTAATTTTTACAGTCTTGTGCATCCCCTTTACCCTTGTAGATGGGAACAAAAGTACTCTCCCTCCATTCCTCGGGTATATTTTCCTGTTGGCAAACTTTCATGAACAGGTCCCACAGCAGGTCAATTCCCTCTTCCCCCAGTGCCTTCCATGCCTCCACTGGAATTCTGTCGGGCCCACCGCTTTTCCATTCCTCATCCTCTTCATGGCCTCCATCACTTCCATTCTACTGATGTTCTGCACCATCCCCTCAGAAGGCTGCCCATCTCCTCTGTGAGTCCTTGCATTTTCCTCATTCAAAAGTCCCTCAAAGTATATTTTCCATCTGTTTCTTATGTCCACATCCCTCCATAATACTCTTCCTTCAGCATCTTTGATCTGCCTCACATGTAAGATGTCCTTAGCTGCTTTATTTCTACATTTCGCTAGTTGGTAAATTTTTCTCTGTCCTTCCTTTGTTTCTAATTGATCATACAGATCTTGATATGCCATGGCCTTCGCCTGTGCCACAACTCTCTTGGCTTCTTGCTTTCTCTCTTTGTACACCTCTCTGTCCTCTTCCACTCTTGACTCATCCCACTTCTGCTTTGCCTTCCTCTTAGCTGTCACTGCCACTTGTACATCATTATTCCACCACCAACCCTTCTTCTGCTCTCTAATCTTTCCAGATGTCTCACCAAGCACCTCAATTGCACAGCTCAGGATTACTTTTGATTTATGTTTCTACCAATTTTGTACACTTTCCAGTCCATCCGAAATCCTCTCTAACACTCTCTCCCTAAAACAATTCCTCACACTCTCTTCTTTTAAGCGAAACCACTTAATTGTCTTCATCCCATGGCAACCAGAAGTTCTTATCTTCGATCTTATTTTAAAGTCTGCGCACAGCAGTCGGTGTTGTTGTGCTACTTGATCTGTTGGAATTACTTTACAATTTGTCACAACCTTAAGATATTTTCTTCTAGTCAAAATGTAGTCAATTTGTGAGCTGTTGTTACCACTTCTAAATGTTATCAAATGTTCTTCCCTCTTGAAGAAAAACGAGTTCACAATTGCTAGATCAAACGCTACTGCAAAGTCCACAACCCCCTCTCCTTTCTGGTTCATCATTCCCACTCCGTGGCCACCATGCACCCTTTCACAGTCTCTATTCTGCCTTCCTATGTGCCCGTTCAAGTCTCCTCCGACAATCACCATCTCATTTTCTTCCAATTCCGTCATTTCTTCATCTAACACGTTCCAGAACTCATCTTTTTCCTCTGCTGTACAACCAACTTGAGGGGGAATATACACATAATACGACCATCCGCTCTTCTCCAAGACCCAATTTCATTCGCATGATCCTGTCGTTCCTTTTACCCACGTCAAGTACTTCACCCTTCATTCTGCCACACTCCACAATTCCTACACCATTTCTTCCCTCGTTATTCGCTCCAGAGTAGAACAATTTATATCCATCTCCCAGTTTCTTTGCCTTTCCCCCTTTCCACCTTGTCTCCTGCACACATAAAATGTCCAACTTCCTCTTCCTCATCATGTCTGCCACCTCTCTTCCCCTTCCAGTCATGCTTCCAACATTCAGTGTTCCCACTCGCAACATCCTCTCCACCTGCTGGGCTCGCTTCTTTAACCGCACCCGCCCTTGATGCGGTAGCCCTCGTACACTTCTCACAGCTGTAGGGCGATGTGGCTGCTCGTCGCTTAAGGGGTACGCCCTAGCCCTTATATCATTTTCTCTTCGACTCATAATCATAGTTTGAGTTGGCACTGAAGTTTTCCGACCGGATGCCCTTCCTGACAACAACCCTCGCATTTATCCGGGCTTGGGACCGGCACCTATTGAGGCTAGCTTGCCTCCTTCAGTGGCTGCATAAGACGAAATGACTTAGCAAGATAGGAAAGACTCACCCCTAGCAGCCTGTAGACTGGTCTATCCTGTAGGAGGGACCAGTCTACAGAATAATATAACAGATATATATTACATGAGGTAAGGCATGGTCCAGCATCAGGTACCTCGGGTTTGCCATGCCCGTACTCACTAAAGTGAGCCCTTGAGGAAAAAAAAGAAGAACTATCACTGGCAATTCAACAAATTAATCCTAACAAAGGACCGGGGATAGACGGAATCAGACCAAAAGACATCAAGAAACACTCACCCGACCTACTTCCAGTTATACAAAAACTGTTAAATAAAATCTTCGAAACGGGGCACTGAAACACTGAAGACTGCATTAATCACACCAATACACAAACAGGGAAAAAGAAACATAATAAGTAATTACAGACCTATCGCCACGCTGTCTGTAATCAACCAAATCATGGAGCGCATTATACATCAGAAACTCTCCACATACGTAGAAAAATTGCAAATCATACCCAAAACACAATATGGCTTTCAAAAAAATAAAGGAACAGCAACACTCCTGGAAGATTTCACAGATCTAATAAATGCTGCATTGGATAAAAACAGAATAACATTAGTGGTATTCATTGACCTAACAAAAGCATTTGACACACTAACACATAAAACCTTGTTAACGACAATTACCCATATCAGAATTGGAGGTCGTCTACTCCAGTGGTTTAAAGCATACACGAAAAACAGAAA
Organism: Typopeltis vanoorti; assembly: GCF_054136105.1. Classification (NCBI taxonomy): domain Eukaryota; kingdom Metazoa; phylum Arthropoda; class Arachnida; order Uropygi; family Thelyphonidae; genus Typopeltis; species Typopeltis vanoorti. Next base: position 12,682,783 of record NC_143561.1, read on the forward strand.
GCACATCACACATATAGGATCAGCATACAGCAAAGAGGTACATGTAACCAGTGGAGTACCGCAAGGAGCTGTCCTATCTCCCATTCTATTTAACATATACACACACGACATAAGCCAACTTCCCCTAAAAAGTAAAATCTTCCAGTATGCAGACGACACGGCCATAGTATCCATTCACATCAATGAAAATATCGCTTACAAAAATATGCAACACGACATCAATCAAATCACTAACTGGTTAACCGAAAACGGCATATATATAAACCCTGGAAAAACAAAGCTAATGATATTCAAAAACCCCCAAACCCTGCCCATAGAAACTAAATATCTCACTATCCAACATTCATCCTCCTATACACAAAGCGTAGAACCTAAAATCAAAACCATCGCACAGGTGAAAACAACACGCTATCTTGGACTTCACTTCGATGCTGATCAAAGTTGGAATAGCCATACAAACTACCTACATACCAAGCTTAGGATAATAGCAAGCAAACTATGCAGATTAAAAGACATTGCCCCAACCCACATAAAAATATTAATCTATAAAGCCTTATGTGAAAACATTTTAAGATACGCATTCTGTGCAGACTGTAGACTTAACAGGCTACAATGGTTGCAAGATAAAATGGTAAAACTGATATTCTGGGAACAACCCACTCTTATGCAGGAAGCACGGACAAAACACAAAATATTTAAGGTGAAACACTTAATGCCACTACACAGTCATGTTAAAGCACTACTACTACAGCCCAACATATAGAGTAACCAGAACAACATATCAAATAACAAGACCACAGTCAACAAACTACATAACATATAAGTACAACAATCACAACGGCTAAGCCACCCGAAACTTCTACTTACCTGACATGATAAACAAACTGCTGTTCGATAATAGAAACCTAGGAACATGCAGAGAGATGAAACAGCACTATATAAATATTATAGCGAGAATGAAAATTAGAGCAATTCCTGGTTCGCTCTCTCCCACCACACATGCACACACACACACAAACCTATGACAACCCCCCCTCTCAAAAACCATCACTACAAGAACACAAAGAAACAAACATACCATGTCTAAATCCAACCCTATTTGCACAAAAATAAAGAAAAAAAAAGTTAAACTGTAATAGCAGTCGAAGTCTTCCAAGCACGTACCAACAAACAGCAAAATCAACACCTGGCTTGCGACCAGTATAGAAACATAACCATGAAACCAGCACCCTCTACCATCTATTATCTTCATCAGATAAGCTCTGCTAAGCTTCGAGGAAGAAAATTATTAACTTGCAAGTATCTGTTATTCACAATTGTAACATGTTATAAATATTATATATATATAATTACTACAGCAACTATGTATGCAATTCATCTGAGACATAAAAAAATAATAATAATAAATAAATAAATAAATAAAATAAATAAGTTATTATTATTATTATTATAATTATGTATATTCTAAATTCAAAAATTCTGTATAATCCTTATTGTAAATATTGTAAATATTATTATTGTATGTAATTTATACTGAGATATAATAAAATGTTTTAAAAAAAAATTCTATATATTCTATATTCAAAACTTCTGTATAATCTTTATTGTTAATATTAGAAGAACATGTGTTGTAAATACATAATATAGAGGCAACAAAGCATTATTAAAAATTTTAATTGAAATCCAATGTAGAAAATGCAGCACTTTGTACTGAATTCTGTAAAATTATAAGTTGCAATGTCACTCAAGATGTTTATTGTATGTAAATATTTTAGCAAATTAATAAAAATATTATCATTATTAAAAATAAAATACCTCTGAACTCAATGATAGCGCCGGAAACATAACGGGGTTAACATTAATGTAGATTAGAAGAAACAACAGACGTGCAAGTTATTTAAGATAGAACGAAAAAAACACAATTTAAGGGGAAAAAACCCTATTTAATAGATTTTGACTAGGCGTGGTCTTACATATTGTTAGTAAATAATTGGTAAGAAGATGATGAATGTCTGGACCCACAGCAAGTGGGTCCAGACATTCATCAACTTCTTTCAAATCTGCGTGTAACCACATTTTTATTTATTTGTGGGCACTTATTCCGATGGACTTTTCATACTTTGAAGGTCACTGCCTTTTCCGTGATCTTTCATTACCTGACTCAAATGATCAACGGCCATCATTGCACGATGACAAGTGACTGTTATTGCTAACTTCATTTCACCCTTTTTAATGTTTTCTCGGCATAATAAATTTCTTCTAAATGACGCAAAAATACTTTCGTGCAAACCAATAGTTTTGTATTTATGCTTAGAAATTTATCGTTGAGTAAAATTACACAATTTATTATTATTTTTTAAAGTGTAACGACAGAGTTTACAGAACGCATCTTCATTATTATCTCGAGCTTTTTGAATTCATGAAAACTTCTGTTCTCATTTTTCATATTTCCGGTTAATATCGTAAGAAGGCATCTACTTAGATATTTTGATCACGGGTTATCAAAAATCTTTTCGAAATGGAACCCACTTCTACCTGAACGCGTGAAAACAAAAGACTGAAGAGTAAAGAATAATACACGCGATGCAAATCAGCCAGTTCGTTCGGTACGCGTTCTGAACGCGTATTTTACTTGTCCAGTTTGCATTCGCTTCGTAGCATAAATGTTATATTATATGATATTATATTGTATTATAGATTCTGGTGGCATAAATTGAGCAATACAAGATGCACATTTCGGACCTTTCAATTTAACCTAAACGTCTTATGCAGGACAGATATTAAAACTTACATTATTATGAAAAAAAAGTATGAGAATTAGTGTACATTGTCGTATTTATTAAAATTATCTTTGGACCTCGCAGCATTACCATCACGACTATATGAGATTGGCCAACTTGCAACTTAATCTCTCATCAGGGTTTTGCATCTTTCATGCTAAACTGAGTGTTTCCAACAGAGGTCATTGTCGCAACGATGTCCTCGCGAGAGTGGGACGCACTCACCTTAAAAAGTAGTCCTAAATAAAATTAAATATATCGAAAAGCCCGAACTAGAAGAAAACAATTGCAACACACAAAAACTTACAGGCGCTGTAATCTCTAGCATAATATGGCCTGTGTAGACCTGTGGAAATTATTATTTGTGTTCATACCCAAACCCCCCCCCCCACCACCACCACAGAAGAAAGTACTTTCGATTCTAATCACTGGCTGAAGGAACATTTTTGTCCAGTTCCTGGTATTAGACGCTGTCTGGCAAGGGCAAGCAGTTTTATTTTATTTTTCTTTTCTGCAGCATCTTTTGCTTACTGTCCAGGAAACTCAATAAAATTGACCATAGCCAATAACATATAGTTTTAGGGTTAGATACCAGATGGCGGCAGCTATCTACCAACTACTCTGGGATTTTCTAAGAAGTCTGCTTGTCCAATTAGTTTTTAAAAGTTGGGCTAAATGGCTTCGCCTATTCCTCGTAGGGAATAAAAGGTGTTTGCAGATTTCTTTGGTTTTTCATTTTTGTTAATTTAGCATTATACTCTTACAAATATTTTATTCTTAAATCTTACAAAAATTATCTCAGAATGCATACATATTTTCTATTTTATCAATATTTGTTTTTATTATATTACTGATGATAAGCTTCTTATTCAACAGGTTTCCTTAGAAGTTTTGTGTCCTGTTGTTTCCTTTTGTGTCCTGTGCACAACTTCGTAGTGCACAGGACACAAAACAGCCGATGCCAACCAGATTTTATTATACTAATGAAGAAAAACCGGAATGTTTTGCTCAGCATATTTTACTTGCGAAGTTTCAAAATTAGAGAGAGGGACATAAATTAAACTGATTTCATATTACAAGGATGCAAATCCAGCTGTATTAGAGCACATTTAGTGATAACTGATGAGAACTTTAATATACGCGGATATTTAAAAAAACAAACAAAAACGAATGGTTATGCACAATAAAAACTGAAAAGCTGGTGGTGGTAGTATCTTGGTATGGGGATTGTTCTCATGGATAACACTGGGTCCTTTCATCCCCCATCGAAGACCTCGGCCGCTAATTCTTAAATTTTTCTAGCGTCGAACCTCAAGTTGTTTAAAACCAGAGGAGGTTGTTCATCCTAATAGACGAACAAGAAATCGCGGAGATGATTTCTTAGTAAATTATGGCACGTCATTCTCACTCTCAACGAAGATAACATCTCTGAAGATTATCAGACCGATATCTGTTTGCAATATCTGGATACAATATCGTATATGGATACGTATACAGCTGGTACTGGATCTCGAGATGTTTAATATATTTAATTTATTCTAGAATTTGAAATATCAAAATCACCTTCTGAAAGCAGGTAAGAAAAGGATCTACAAAGTCTTGGCGAAAGGATGAAACAAGAATTATTGAATCAGAAAGGCTTTAATTCGATAAAAACCTTCGAACTAATTGGGGCAGTATCAGATTAGCAATAAAAGGACCACAAAGTCATCACATACACACATAACGAAACCAAATCAGAAATGCCTACGCGAAGGCCATACTATTTCCACCAAATTATTCGTGGCATGTTCAGCAGGACTACTTTAACTGCTTGACTAAGAAGAAAATGTATCGAGATAATCTGTAGGATTTACGTTTTGCAGATGGCCTAATTATCTTTAAGTGAAGCGCAGATGGAATTTGACTCGTATCTATGAATTCCAAACTGCCAGCGAAACAGACAGCTTAAAGAAAAACTTTTACCTGTTAAAATATCAATATCGATTATGTTAAAGAAAAAGAAACTAAAGGAGTCGAAATACCCTGTAAAAAAAAATAAAAAAAAAACAACGATCGAGGCTTAGCTGGAAAGCATTTGAAGGTCGGCAGGGGATATTGAAAAGTCAATTATCACAAGTACTTCGAAAACAAAAGTTTTATGCTGTGTATTCTGGGTACACTGAGATTCTACATTCAGCCTTAAATATTTACATTGCAAAACGTAAAGCCATCGCAAATCTCTTAGAGCAACATTGCAAGAGAGCAATATATCTGTGGATACATTTCAGTTAGCTTGTAACGTAATTTCGAAAAAAAACTCCTGTAGAACTGAAAGAGAAAAAAAAACAATAAATCAGCTGCTGATTTTTTAAAAAAACAGTTAGCAAAAACAGTGTTGTAAATCCACTATTCTTTTTAAGCAATACCTGTAACCTTCACCTCAACTTAATAGATCTTAATAATTCTACCTAACGTTTTCTAAAAACCGTATGTAGGAAAGATACTTTTGTAGCCAATTTTCCATTTGTTTGTAACGAACGACATTAAACATCGCGTACGACTCTCTATTGAAGTTTCAGTTTTAAAGTGGATCGTGGACGCAAGTGTACTCTTTTCCACACCACCTCCGAGGTAGAGTATGAGGCGCGCTTTTTTTACCGTGGTATCCCCAGTAGGCCTAAATCCACGATCAGTCGAAATAAGTTTAATTTTTTTTTGGGGGGGGGGGAAACGGTAAAGTTCATTTTCATAAAAATTAACTTTTTATTAGTATTATCAGTAACATCTTAACAAGCGTTCTGATCTCAGAAACTGTTACAAGTTTACGACAATCCTTTACTTTTTTTAATAAAACCACAGTTTGATTGTGGATTTCTTGTATTTGTATTTACTCCTGTTATTGATGACAAACAAGAGCATGCAGAGTCTTAAATGCACTTCTTATTGTGCGCGATAAACTTCGCGATAAAATTTCGACTTCCAGCCTTGAAGCTAATCTTGTCAGTAAGGATATGGAGACTTATTTGTGAACAGCTTCGTCGACAATATCGTGTACTGTCGATTGTCACTCCATCCATGAATTGATAACAAATGTTACCATTCGTCATGCATCCAAACAATGTTCACGTTTCCGGCGGTTCTGTAGTACAGTTGATTGCATAACATGGCTGTGCTTTTAAATTCAATCTTTGAAGATGATTTAATCAAGAATCATCAACACGTTTATTATTATTATTATTATTATTATTATTATTATTATTATTATTATTATTATTTCTCCAGGAACTGATCACTTGAGGACATATATCACTCAAACCTGTTCCCATACCTTCTCTTAAACGAATTCCCACTAGATCGTTTACTATTTCAAAAGGAAAACTATTTCACTCACTCACTCACGGTTTTACGAGAGGAAAATCTGGATCTTACCCGTTTCTTAGCTGGACACAAACACTTAACTTTCACGGATGCTTCCAACTTCTTTCCTCACTTTTCATATGACAAAAGGTGGGAGAGAACAAGGGAGCATTATACGACAGACCTCTATCATATCAACTCAATATTATCTTTGGAAACCAGGAGACCACCACATCTGAGCGTAGTAGTCCAGGTGCATTCGTATCGAGGCAAAATGAATTGCATATGTTTACATGTCAATGTCCGTTTCAACATTGCAATTATCATCTGAGTTGTAATTACAATTTTTGTTACTGACCTTTCAACTTCAAATTTCTATCCACTATAAATCCAAAATCTCTGCACTTGCCAATCACTCCAAGCATAATCCCACCAATATATGCCGTTGGATATCGCATAACGCCGAAGTGCATAATTTTACATTTACTAAATCACACTCACTCACTCAATAACATTGAAATGACTGACATTATCGTTTGCTTACACTTCCAGCCTTTTCAATTCACCATGGAAATGCTGTGGAATAATAGGATCTCTGACTGCTCAGTCAAGTTTTATATCATCAGGAGATAACTAAAGATTCCCTGTCAGTCCCTTTCCAATATCACTCATGTATAGATTAAACAATAATTATTTTAAGAAATGAACCTTGGGACACACACCACTGGTCACCTGAAATGTTGCAGATTGTCTTCTCTCATATACCACTTTAGCATTCCTGTCTATCAGCTTCCTACTTACCCAAACCAGCACTTTACATTCCAGTCCCATATTCTCTATTTTATACAACCGAGTTTCACGTGATATCCTATTCACTCCCATAGAAAAACCCAATATTATCATAGTGTATTCATTCCCTTTATCCAACTCAGTCCTAACATTATGATAAAATACTAGCAAACGGAATAGCATGTGTTTAATATTCCCAGTAAATCCATGTTAACCCTTTTAAAATATATCTTGTATGTTCCTCCATTTCTGTATCCGAGTTCTTATCAACTTCAAAAATATCTGCAGATAACTGAGCAATACTGATAGATCGAGGGATAGACACATCACTCCTTGCACCACCCTTGTTCAATGCTATTATCATACATTCTTTCCATTCCTACAGGAACTTTCCTGGACTAAAAGTCAAACAATAAAGGACCAAACCAGTTCTGCAGAATATTCCTTTAGCAGACGTGTTAGCAGACTCCTTCTCATGCACCTCCATCTCGGTATCTTAGTAGCACTATGCAACATGTTACATAACCTTGTTGATATTAAAGTGAGCAATTGAGCAATCTCTTCAACTTCTGACACTAGATCACGATCTGAAATTAAAAAAGTTATTCTTCAATATTCATTCTTTCTTTTGCTTACAGTATAAGGTTAAATTCCTTTGGATTGTCTTTAGATTGCATAGCCAATTTCTGTTCATACTCCGATTTAGCCTTCCGCACAATACTCGTAACTTTTCCGGCCTCAGCTTTATAGATTTCAAAACACCTCTCAATCGTATTCTCATGACATTTCTTCTACATCTTCTTCCAATTATGAATCTCTTGTTTGATGACATTGCAGATCCATTTATATCTCATTCTATTTGTTGATCGAACTTTAGTCATTACCTTGAATTTTTCATAGTTTTCATATTTTTAGTTCAGAATATAATCTGCACTGATTGGGTCATCCTTATAGCTGGCTAATTCCAGGGTCAGTATGGTACGATCATTACCGCCAACTGGTGGTCAAAGAGTCACTTGTTTAACTGAGACACCTTCTCAGGCTATGATCAAATCTAACATCTTTTTTTTTTCCCTCGGGTTGCTTCTTTCGAATGCTATATGCAAACGTTTCCATGCAACAACTCAAATCCTCCATTCTAATCATGTGTTTTCTCTCCCACCCAATTAATATTCCGACAATTTTGGCCACTCATAATCATTATTCATTTAGTTGCCATCAGGGTTATTTGATGATACATTTCTTCATCACCAGCAATGAAACTCCAGTTCTGTCATTCCTGAAAATAGGAGTGACAGATTCGATTCAAGTTACGACATCCTCCTCTGAGAGGCAGGTTTCACTAAAGCCAACAATTCTAGGCCAGGACGTATTTACGAAAGCAACGAACTCAATCACTTTGTTTCTAATGCTTCTGGCTTTGTCTTGACATAAGAAGTTAATTCCTCCCTTTCTTCTTAGACTTCAATCTACATTCTGCTTCGCTCAATCGAAGCAATTTCTCTTTTCCATCCGCATATACCCGAAAAGTCCAAGCATATAGTGTAGTTAATATATTCAGTCGATTGGTAACCATGCACATTCATGTAAATGTCCGCCTACAAATCAAATTCGAGATAAACTTTGGTCCACATTCTCGTTGTTCCTCCGAAGATGTAGTTTCTCTGGCTCTCTGCAGTAGGTTTGTCTCATTCCAACAAATAATTTCTCTAAGCACCTGATGCCAAATCCATTCAAATATAGGCCATCCCTCCTACAGAAATATTTTCTGCCATCAGACTCCCTCCGCACATTTATAAACTCACTACTATTTTTCTACACAGCATGCACAGTGAATTATTTGCTATTATTGCCCTCTATAACTCTTTACTATTCTAGCTTTGTAATTAAGTTGATCATTTTTACTTTCTCTCTTGTCTTTCATGCTTATTTCATCAAGCTTTTAATATTGTCGTAGTATATATGTCAATACTAAAATTATTAGTTCCAACTAATTGGAACTAATAATTAATAATTAATCCTTAGTTGCCTTTGTTACATCCTTTATTTTATCTCCTGGAAAGCTCGATGAGGTAATTACTTCTCAAACACAAATTTAATTATCTAATCAGAGTATCATTTGACTTCTTTTTTTCATATATTTTATTTGACTCACCTTACCTTGTTATTATTGTTATTATTATTCGTTGATAGCTAACAAGACACCGTGCGTTTCTTCCTACATTTCACTCATCAGTTCTATTTTCCTCTCTTAGTTCTTTAAAACGGATTTTTTTCCCTTCTCCAAATCTTGGTCGATTATCGGATTATTCCTTCTAATCATCAAATTTCATTTCTTAATTTTCTTCCTCAATGTGTTCAATATTAAAGATTCTCTTTAGGTTACCCGCTATTCTTATCTTCAGTTTTCAACGCTGCTCTCTTGTTCTGCCGGATTTCTGCACCATTTTAAAATCTTAATATAACAATATCTCTTAAGCGATATTAGCGAGTTAACTAAATACAATAAAAAAAGTACAAACTACAATTATATTGTAAAATACATCAATTAAGTAATATAAAAATACTCAATAAGTGAAAATATTCACCTACTGACCTGGAGTAAAAGTTTTCATTTGGTTCCCGTGATATGATTGTCGGGGCGAGAGTGGGGAGGGGGGGCGGGATAACTCAAATAATATCCAACCGCGCTAGTCCTAATATTAACTCTGGTGGCATCGTGGAAACAAAGTAATTAATTTTATTTTTGTCTTCCTCTCAAAATGAAGCAAATCCAACTCTAATCAAGAACGCATAAATCCATTTCTAAATTTTTAGGAATGTATTTATGGAGATAAATCCAACTGACCAATTCATCTTTTTAACAAAACGATCGCTTTCGGAGTGGAAGAGGAGAAGTGGATGTGCGAATCGATGATCGAATAATACATTCACTTCACTTCTTCTGACTTTGTACTTCAACTAACTTTCTATTCTCTCTCTTTCCTCATACCACGCACTTGATGCAATTGGTGAGGACTCTTCACAAAATAAACTACTATTTATTTTCTCGGCATTACCAGCGAATTTTCAATAACATCAATTTTCTCATTGTAATTTCTTCTTATTTGGTACGTTTATCCAACTTTCTATCAATTCTGACTTCGAAACTCACACTTGTAACTATTTTCAAGGTAGGAACAGACCCTTTCATTATGCTCCATAATTGAATAGGGGAACAACAGTTAAAATGCAATTAGTAATGAAGTGGATGTTATTTAATATCATCCATTGCATTACTAATTCTGGAAAAGCGATTCAAGGAATTTCGATATCCAGTTCATCCTCTCAGTCATTCATTCACGGATGTAGAGCCAGTGGCCTCTTCCGATGATTCCATCTTTTTCTTGGCCATCCCTGACTTCGTCCTGCAGCTGGGTGGTATCGAAACAATTTTGGGGGTAGTTTTAAAACTGTCCATTCTTTCAATATATTCAATCCACCTCTTTTGGTATTCGCATATTTGTCTAATATTGATATGTTTACTTCGTTACGTATTTATGTGCTTCATTTTTTGTCTCCGAGAGAGTATAACTTGCTGTCCGTCGTAGGAATGGCATTTCTCCGCTTTCTATTCCTTTTTCTTATTCAGTTTTATGGTCCATAACGTACAATAGAGAGTCGAAAAACGTTATAAACTCATGAGTTTATAACGTATGCATGTATGCTTTTGAACTTGCTTAGGTTTGAAATCATTATTAATTATCCCTGTTACCGTTTAAAATGTTAGTATCAATAAGAGTTTTTTTTTTATAAATATGATAATGCATATCTGATCAGTGGGAGCGGATAATTTGTTCTAAAGCTTTATTTGCAATCATTATTTTACTTCTGACAGGAGATGGTTCTTTCAAAGCAATGATTTTTGTGTTGTCTGTTGATATTTGCATTCCAAATTCTTTATCAGTTATGGTTTAAGGAGTACACTGATTTTTGGAATTCATCTTCACTTCTTGCTGTGATTATCCGTTCATTTGCAAACAAAAGAGTATTAAGTACAGTTCCACGATCCGCTTTAAATGCTGGTTTTATATTTTTCATCTATTTATTTACTAATCCTTCTATTCAGATATTAAATTAAAGTGGCGACATTAGGCATTTTTGAAGGTCTCCACTGTTTATTGATTTTCATCCTGTAACTTTTTCATTGATTATTACAGCTATTTGTTATTTTGATACGTTATTTGCTGCACGTGAACAATTTGAGATGTTTCACTTCTTGAATATGGTCCACGGTTTGTTCCTGATAAATTTATCTAATGCATTATGGTAATATATAAATTCCATGTGCATGTTTCTATGCTTAATTGAAAATACTTCTCCATTGGGATTGGAAAAGCTGACTCAATGCACGATCTTCCTCTTCGGAAGCCATTAATTTCTTCACAAAATTTATCTTCTACACACAGTTTAAGTTTTCATGTTAATATTCGTGCGTGCGACTTATAACCAGTATATAGGAGACTTATTCTTCCGATTTCTCGGATTTACTTTGATGTATTGCTTGTTAGAATTCATGTTGTGCTACTTCGTCTAAGGAAAGATAGTTAGTAGTTAGCATTATATCAGGTTTAGTTTCATTACTGTCTTTACATAACTCACTCAGGTTTTCTCTTTGATTATTTTAAAGTTCACTTTTCTTTAACCTCTTTATTCATATTTCGTACAACAACCGTACTAGTTTGTTCTTACAGTTGTTGAAAGAGATCATACAGAAAGAGATCTTCCCTGCAAGATTTCTTTCCACTTTTGCTATGAAGTGATCCCATACTTCTCTGTTCTTTTTTCGTTTCCCATTTTTTTTTTGCGACTGCTCCTTTAATCAATTTCTTCTTCTAGAGATTTAGTATTGATCCATTGTTTGTATGCTTCTTTTTTCATTGATTATTGCTCCACTGTTCTCATCCCAATTTCTAATTCCCCTTTCTCCTTTTCCATTTACTTTTTTGTTCCAAGACATTCCGTTTCTTCACTTATATGTTTAAAACATGGTTTTAAACTTATTCCATTCTTGAAAGTTTTTTGCCTTGGGTATATATTATGTTAAAGATACGAAGAAATTTTATAAGCTAGGATTTTTAATTTTTTTTCCCAAGTAAGCAAATAGACAAGTAAGTCAAGTTTGCGGCTGCACGTAGTGCAACAGAAGGCAACTCGTGGTAAAGGTGGAGCAAGCTCTGATCACTTTCCGTAGAATTTTCCACTAATGCAAAGCACATTTTCCTTGCCGAAATGTATGATGCTATGCATTAAGGTATTACTTCACCCTTGGCAATTTTTAGGTCTGGCTCCTACTGACGAGACCACAATAAAGGTCGAAACCGGTATGGGTAGTGACCATTACCTTAATGCATAACATCATACATTTCCGCAAGGAAATGTGCTTTGCATTATGGGAAAATTCTAAGGAAAGTGATCAGAACTTGCTCCACCTTTACAACGAGTTGCCTAGTGTTGCACTACTTGCAGCCGCAAACTTGACTTACTTGTCTGTTTGCTTACTTGGGAAAAAGGATTAAAAAACTAGCTTATAAAATTGCTTGGTAGCTTCAACATTATTCCATTCTCTTTCAGTATCATATTTTTATTTTATTTATTCCAGTTTTTAAGTTTTTCTCTGGAAATAAACGTAGCGAATACTTTTGTGATCCAAGATTTGAACTGTAAAACATTCTTGGGATATTTTTCTCTGCATTCAATTGGTTACTTGTAAAGCATCTTGTGTGCTATTCTTAATTTCGTTTGCAATAGATAATGATCTGATTCTATTTCTGTACCTCTAAATACCCTGCAATCTACTATCTCGATAGATGTTTTCCCATTAGCTATTATTTAGTACAGTATAATTTTGGCTTCTTGTTTCCCAAGTGAATTTGTGGCAAATTTTATACTTTGAAAAGATATTAGTCATTTTTAAGTTAATGTACCTTTATGTGGACTTTTATGTTAGACTAATATCTAAGTCTATATCCAAGTATATTGCATGTAGCTTGAGTGTTTGTTCCTATATTTCAACGGGTAGATAGTTCCCAACTTAGGAATTGAAATTTCCCATTATTAATTGATAGCCGTTCAGGTATTTTTTATTTTATTTTTTGTTCATCTGAACATAAGGCATTGTTATCTCCCTCTGCACTTTCCGCTGTGACACCAATACTAGTCTGGAAGCTACGAATTATTTATAATCTTAGTTCTAGAATTCTCTCTCTTCAGTTTTTTTAATGTGTGATACATTTTTAAATTGATTTCTAAATAAAAGTCTGACATAGTGAAAACAGAAACTTAATAAAACGTTTTACTGAATATTTGTCTAAAACGTCTCTCCCTCTATTACCCACTCTGTAGGCTTCTCTTTCGAAAATTTCATCGAATTCCCGATTATAGACACACTTAAAAATAGAGATAATTTCAAAGGATATTTTTTCTGAGAGGCGGCTGAATTTAGCACGAATATCAGAGTAATAAATAAATGTAAATAGCATGTGGTTTATGATCTATCTGAAGAGCAACTGCATTTTATTTTCACAGGCAAGCCGATGTGCTGGTAAGACTGCATTGAATAACACAAACGTTTTTTGCATCCTCAATTGCGTCTCTCTGCACATTCAGATAATTATAGATATTCAGAATGGGTATGTAATTATAAATGAGTTGATATTTCAAATACAAGGAATTAAAAATAATAAAAATGAGACAAATTCGTAAAACGTGGTGAATGATGTACGAGAAAGCGGAAGAGAGAAAAATGACAAAACCTAGGTTCTCTTGGCTAGTTACACTTCGACCGGATTAGTGCCTGATCCTCTCTTTCTTCCGAGAATTCATGAAATTGTTGTCAGTAGGACAGAAAAAAACGAATAGAAATCTTTAAGTAAATGAAAACAAAAAAGAAAACAAGAAACAAGATGTTTTCCGAGGCTCCTAAACTGAATAAAAAAAAGAAAGAAAGAGAAACGGAGGTGTATTTGGGTATATCTGAACTGCAATATATATATATATATATATATATATATATATATAAAGAGGACAGTCAATTCTGAACAGGAATCACTTTACGAAATAAAAAGAAACCACACTTTATTCACAGCCACTACTCATCGTGCCCTCTACAGAGCCTAAACTCCGAAGATAAAATTTCAACATCGACAATATTTGTATGATAAAATACACAATAATCATGCACTGAATGACCGCTTATATTTATGGATTAGAGAGAATTCGTATACTATAATGTTTCTTGTGATGCTGTGTATTGTCATCGTAGATGTTTAAAAGTGAAAGTAGAGACTTCTTAGGGACTTCAAATGTATACGTAAGTTCCCATGAAATGAAATTCAGATGGATTGATGAACAGCAAAGATAACATAATTCCACTAGGAATGGTGGACTAAGAAACAACTCAGACTGATTTAATCTATCAAAATAGACAATTTCAAAAAATGAGAAATAAAAATAAAAATCTGAAACACATTTCAGAAATTCAACGAAAAGAGAAGGGGTGGATGGAGAAGGATTTTTTTTTTGTTTTGTTTTGCTGAGCAATTTGAGGGAAACCTTAGGATAGGTTTTAAACATGTCATCGTCGTTTTGTGACCAATTCTATTGTTAAATTCATATAAAGTTCTTCATTAAATAGTTTTCTTTTTAAAGAATGAGTATGTGTTTATCTACAATACTTCCCAGAATTCCAGACATTTGTAACTGTCGATTTTCATGCAGCTGTTAGCTAGTCAATGGCATTTGCGATAACCGTCCTTTTTCTTTAAGGCAATTACGATCTTTCAGGGATGCGGAACGTCAGCTAAAAAATAAAACACGCTTTTAATGGAGTACCTTCTGATTGATAAGAGTCGTAAAATATAGATAAAAAATAATAATTATATATTCGTACTGAAGTGATTTCGGTGCAAAAAGAAAAATTAGTGTAAAGGATTATTTCACAAAATAGACAAAACCTACTATTTCGTAATAAAAATTAATTTAGAAGAAACCATCAAATAACAGTGTTTTTGTATATTTCTAATGCTAACTAGTGATGTCAGTGCTTTTGTCCAGCTGTGGAAAATCACAGCGATTTTCAGTCTCGCCATCTAGCGACGAGGAAAACAAATACGTAAACAGAATTTTACGTATTTGTATAATTATTCAGTATAACACTCATAAACATCTTTATATATTATAATTACTTTTCGTAAATCTCTCGTGCTATCATTATTATTATGAAAATGAATATTAAATACATAATATAATGAAATATGTAATTAATATGTAATTAAATATATCTGTAATTATATTTATTACAGATATGTTCATATCTGTAATAAATATAATTTTTTCTGTAGATACAGTATCACGGATTGAATCAATATCACTTAAATTTCTCATTTCTATTCTATCTTTAGGTAATCACAAAGCACCAATCCTTTAACTGTTTTTAGATTCACTCTTTCCAAATAAATCGTTCATTGTCTTCTCAATCGTTCCAAAGTAATGCTATGCACCTTTGCAGAATCACATTCTCCCTTAATATCCACAGAAGCAAGCACTGATAAGCTCCCTTCATATTCTATTGGCTCAAAATATTAATTCAAATAAGTTTGTTATCGTTCGCAGAAACAGACTTTATCAATAAAACATATTAAATTTCACGATTATTACCTGATTGTTAATTTTGCTGGGAAGATTTGTTTCTGTGATTATTTCCCGTTCTGTTGTCGAGATTGAGATGTCGTCCTGCATCAGTCTCTGCCTCCCGCTTTAGTGTCTGGCAATTGACAAGAACGAAACAATGAAATAAATATTACTGTTACAACTGAAACAACAATCCCAGACCTTCAGTTCTCTGTTGATTGTTGTTAAACTGACTTGTGCACCTTTTACCAATGTCTGTTAAACAGCACAGAATGATATTTATGGACCAACCGATGATATTCCTGCACACTAAAATTATCCCGATGAGCCTATCCAGAATCAGCTGTAACAGGCAGGGAACAATTCAGATGATCAGACCAATAAAATGGAAGCTGAAGTGGACGCATATTACGAATATGCCCTAATTAAAGGAATTCATAAGATGTCCTTGGCTGGGATGAGATCTGTGCGAAATGGTTCTCAAACGGAGTCAATCTCTAACAAATCCGGGTTGCTTTAATGGCTCGGAAGGTCCAATGTCCTATTAGGATGTCTTCAACGAATTTCGTCTAAGAAAATATATTCTTATGTTGCTATTAGTACTTTTAATCCTTAATAGAAATATATGACCGAAAATGAATGATGATCTCTCTCATTCCTACTCACACACTTCCATCATGAAAATTTCATTCCGGTTTAACATTTCAAATGATTATGTATAATTTTATCATATATATCGGAACATAAACACGTTTAGTGTTAAATTAAGAAAAATGTTTTCTGGACAAGATATGCCATTTTATGAGATTTTTGATGAGACTCTCATCCGTCACTACAAACAATAGACGAAAGAGCAGTCAAAAATGAAAAGAAGGATCGCGAATGTCCCTCCGAATAAAGCAATGGAAGTTGCGTTGACTAACATGGCTAATATTTTTCATTAGAGTCATTTAATTTCCTTATATATATATATATATATATATATATATATATATATATATATATATATATATATATATATATATATATATATATATATATATATATATATATTGTCCGACTTCATCAGGCGTTCCCACGCCTGATGAAGTCGGACAATCCGATGAAACATGTTGCGTTTTGAATAAATTTAATTGTTATTCTAGACTCAGTTATAGTCAGTATATATGGTTACAGGCAAGTTCATCGAAAAACAGTTCACCGAAAATTTAAAATGTTCGAAAATGTTATGAGAAAATTGATCCATTTGGAACAAAACCTGAACCGTGAATACAATGCTACTTTTATAGGGAAAAAATATAGAAGAATATGGTTCTTATAGTCTTTCTTCTCCGATAACTGTTTCATGTCTGTTCCTGGGACTGATTTGCCTGTTTCCGGAAAAAAATCCTAGCCGTATCTATATTATGCCTGCTAACTTACATTTAGCAGAACAGGACTGATAAAAATCATGTGTAAATGTGATCTAACTACCCAGGTCTTTCTAACTAAACGGCTTCGTTTTTACCGATTGAGCTATGCGGGTTTCATTATTATTATTGTTGTTAATAGTAATATGAGACTTCAATACAGCAATTATTATGGGATGAATTTTACTCAGATTCGCTATGTGAAACTTTTACAAGAAAATGTCGAACCGTTCCAGTTTTTAGTTCAACTATATTCGGGGCGACAAAGAAATAACGTGTCTAAATTATGTATTACAATAACTCTCTGACTTAAATGACTTAGCAGAAGTTGTTGGTACAAGAAGTTGTCTGCATGGTTCAGTTTTTGTTCTAAATGGATTACTTTTACCATAACATTATCGAAAATTTAAAATTTTCGGTGAATTATTTTTCGATGAATTACATTTTCGACGAATTTTCCTGTAACCCCTTATAAGGACTGGCTTAAAGTGGCGAAGTAAGAATGCTTTTCATCTTCCCCGTTATCTTTAGAGGAGACAGTGTAGGGACAAGGTGTTATCGAGCAATTAAAGCTCTGATCATGGCAAGAGGGTAACAGCAATAGCCGAGCCTCAGTTAGAACTTCATTGGCTACGGCATTGCCATCCATTACCCTCCAAGGGTATTAATCACGGCATCTCACGGTCGATTCAAGACCTCAGTGATAAAAAACAACAACAACAGCAAGGTTACTGGCTTGCTGGGTGAAGCATAAAATGCTTTTTATTTTCCCCTTTATCTGTGTGGAGAAGCTTGATGGGGGAGGTTGTGATACTTATGCTCTCACTTTGTGAATTGTGGAGTTAGCTCTGTACTGCTGAAAGCAGGATTGCCTTGGGTCTTTGGTGTTTTTGATAGTCATGTTCACTATAACTGGAAGTCTGATTAGTGGATTGGGATGAGAATGTGCCTTGCTGAAGAACTTTTCCGCATGGTCATGAAGGAGAGAACGGATGTCAGGGGTTCCGGTTTCTCTGTGGATCTGCGTGTTTCTGACGAACCACGGGACGTCTAAGATCATCCGCAGGCATTTGTTTTGTATCCTCTGTAGTTTCTGGATGTTAGTTTTTGATGTGTGACTCCATGCCAGGGATGCATATGTGATTACTGGTCGAATTACCATCTTATATAATAACAGCTTGTTGAGTTTATCCAATTTGCTGTTGCGATTGATCAGGGGATAGAGTTGGGCTATGGTTCTGGATGTCTTTGTGCCTATGAGCTTGATATGGCTGTTGAAATTTAGCTTTTTGTCGAGCTGTGCTCCAAGGTATTTGGCTTCTGTCTGCCATGCTATCTTTTTTCCGAGAAGTTCAATATCATCTTGGATGAAGGCTTTGCGTCTGGTAAACAGTATAGCTGAGGTTTTGACGGGGTTTACTTGTATCCTCCAGTCGGTGAACCATTTCTCTAGCTTTGTCATAGTATCCTGGAGCGACTGATCGCCAGGTGTGGGCGGAGAGATTTTATCATTATGGCTGTGTCATCAGCATATAGGGCAAAGTCCTTATAGTCCTTATAAGGACTGGCTTAAAGGGGCGAAGCAAGAATGCTTTTTATCTTCCCCGTTATCTGTAGAGGACAGTGTAGGGATAAGGTGTTATTGAACTATTAAAGCTCTGATCATGGCAGGAGGGTAACAGCAATAGCCGAGCCTCAGTTAGAACTTCACTTCACTGGCTACAGCATTGCTATCCATTACCCTCCAAGGGTATTGGATTGAGTGAATCAATCACCGCATCTCACGGTCGATTGATTCCCCCAAAATCATCACCAGTCATCGTCCCTTCCTATTTATCTCATATAGGGCAAACAAAATCGCATCAAATATTTATATAATAATTATCTGAACTTGAAAATAGTGTCTGAATTATGATTCCTACTTTCTTGATTACCCTAAAAGAGATAAAAGTTATAATGGATTTAGTATGTTGATTTAATTAAATAAAAATATTTCATGTATGTTTATAGTTACAATCAGTGCTTTTCTTTATCTAACGTTGGGATTATCATTCCGCGTACAACAACAAATCTAAGCGAAGTTAGACTAATGAATTCTACATATTATATGAATAACAAAATAATGTTTATTTATTCATTACACTTATGATAATAAAATGTTACATAGGAACACCAATGCCTCTAATTCACAATTCTTTCGTCTCTGTCAATATGAAACAGCCAATGTGCCAACAGGAAATCATAATTCTCAGTATTGGGGGGGGGGAAGCATTTCATTTAGATCGAGTTTTTCTCTAAATCGGTGCCCACATAAAGAAAAAATTAATGTTTCCCTTAAATAAGATCAATACTTTACTTCACAAACAGACAAACATGCTTCGCCAAGTGAAGGCAATTAGCAAAATTGCGTATCTGTTTGAAGAAGAGGAAGGAGCGCGTGTGAGTCACTTTCTCATAAACTGACATCTCTTACATAAAACTGTATTAGATTGGACTCATCCATAAATCATAATAAAAATTAAACATACGAACGCAGCTTTCTAATAAATAGTACTTTGCGATGTCATATGATATCGTAATTTCAACTTGTGCAAATCTACTTATGATTTTTGTTATTCACAGACACGTTAATCTCAGTAACCTCTTCGAATTTCTTTGATAGGAAACAGAAGATTAAACATAAAATGAATATTAACATAAAAAAAATAAATAAAACATGTGCAGATGCTGCATATGCGACAATAGCACTTCATTAATCCAGTTAAATGTTTTTACATTTTAATAAATGAAATTAAAAAATGCATTTATCTTTAAATTGATTTGTTCTCCAAGATTTTCTGGATAAATATGAGAGATTAGAATTTGGGTGGCAGAAGCCGCACGCATTTGATACACGAAATCATTATGCAATGGGTCGTAGATGGTAAACGAATTTCTGCATTGCTACGAAATTACGGAAATCGGCTAGAATATTTCCGTAATGACTCTCTTGTCGAAAGGAGAATGAAGCGTCCGAATATAAGATCTTCCATGGTAGAAGAGGAAAAGCGTTTTGTTCAAATATTATAAACTTTTAATACGTTTCAGAAGAAGGGACGAAATGTTCTCTCCCGTTTTTCTCCTTTCGTGCAACACTCAGCATCTTTGGTTCAGACGTGTCGCCAATTAAGAATGCAGTTATATATTAAGTATGGAAATATGCAGTTACATTAACCGGCCAAATAATAAACTGGTATTTGCTAATCTTCTCTTAAAATTCTTGATAAAAATGATTGCCATACACGAAAAACCTTCAAATTAGATACATAAACATATTTTCTTCTTATTATTATTGCTATTATTTACTGATAAACTGAATGATGATGCCGAAAACATAATGGGATTAGCATTAATCTACATTAGAAGAACGAACAGATGCGCAAAGTAATTTAAGATAGACCTAAAAAAACAATTAAAATATAAAAAACCCACCGTTTTAATACATTACTTAAGCATGTGGAAGTATTCGTTGCTTTTAAGTATGTTCAGGTATGTTTTGTGTTCAGTATTCTTTCAAATGCAAAATTGCAATCAGCTGATCACACAGAGAGGCAGGTTCATTTGTGTCCAGACATTCAGCATCTTCTTTCGAATCGACCTGGAATGTTGCTCTCACCTCATTTATATTAATCTGTGGGTATTTAGGCCGCAGTTTAATGCTTGCAAGACCGCTGCCTTTTCCTTGGTCTTTCATTTCTTCACTCAAATGATCAACGACAAGCATTGCACAACGACAGGTAACTGCTATTGGTAATTTAATTGTAAACTTTTAAATGTTTTCTCAAGATAATGAGTTTTCTCTACACACCAAGGATGTGAGAATACTTTCGTTCAAACCGATAGCTTTAGATTTATGCTTAGAAGAAGATGGTGGTGAGTAATTTTTTACAATGTATATTTTTAAGTGAAAAAGCCGAGTTTGAAAACCACATCATTATTATTATCTCGTTGAAAGTTTATTTTTCACTTGGTTAGAGTATAATAAATTTAGTTTAATCCTTTATCCAAGTGCGAGCAAACAAAGATTGCGCCTGAAAGTATCTTCAGGACTGGGGTAAGGTGGTACAACACCAGGGCACTCCTTGCAAAGGTGGAGCAGGCTAGCTGGCTGGTATCTCCACTTGGGCCTGGCTCCCACTGAAGAGACCTCAATAAAGGTCGAAACTAGTCTGGGTTGTGACCCTTCCCTTAATGCATAACATTAGACATATCCCAAAGAAAATGTTTTTCATTATGGAAGATACTGAGATAGGATGTTGGTAGCTTGCTCCACCTTTGCAAGGAGTGACCTGGTGTTGTACCACCTTACCCCAGTCTTTAATTGTATTTATTGTTTACATTCGCCCCAGTCCTGTTTTGAACTTGTATTGTACTTATCGTGTTTACATTCGCTTCATAGCATAAATGCTATATTATATTATATTATATTATATTATATTATATTATATTATATTATATTATATTATATTATATCATACATTGTGGTCAACATGCTGCTATCATTTTGATAATATCCACAAGAAACCGAAAATCGTCGAAAAATATCAAATAGCTGTTTATTTCAAAAATTCTGATGAAACTGAGGAGAACATCATAGACGACGTGTGTTCTAAACCTTTAGGAGGAGCAGCACCATCACTACTGTACGAGATTGGCTAACTTAAAAATATCTCATCAGGGCCTTGCATCATCGATGCGAAACTGAGTGTTTCCAACAGAAAGGAACTGTCGCCACATTTTACTTGCGAATGAGCCAAGCACTTACCTTAAAAAGTAGTCTGAAATATTAAGTAAATCGAAGAACACTAACTAGAAGTAAATTATTGCTTAAAAAACTTTCCATGAGCTATGAAATTTGTTAGAGAACCTCCAGTGCAATCTCTGTCCTGAAGTTGAGTTAATATTATTCATTCGAAAATATCAATGCGTTCCTTGATGCCAATGCATGTTGGGTTTCTTTATCAGACATGATTTTAAAAGAATGTGTATCACTGTGATCATTTTTCTCTTAATCCGGATGATAAAAACACAGAATAGCTGAGGCTTTCGAGAGGTTGCAAAGTATGCTGTACGCAATTAAAGCTGTCCATAGCGGACGTGATGCACCTCCGGCAGTTTAAGATCCAGAAGAACAATATAGGACAGAAGCCCATGAACAAGAGTTCCTGAAGTAAATTTTAGAGAAAGCAAGAACCTCATGAGACTGCTGCGCTGAGGAGCGGAATCGGTAAATTAACCATTCCGCAAATAAGGCCAGAAAGTTCTAACAAATCTGAACTAGGGAGGGGGGGCGGTGGTCTGTAACATTTTTCAAGAGAACAGAACAAATAGTTGTTGTCGACAGTCTACATCGACCCATGCCAGCGAACAGCTCAGATCAAACACCAGCGCAACATTCCCCACCCTTCTACTTCGCCTCACATTACTGATTGAAGCCAAAGCGGAAAGATAATCGATTTATCAATTAGATGTCCGCCATTTACGATTCCGGCAGGAGCGAAGATGGACAAGAGACTCTGTGAAACTGTTTTCTTTAATCTTTTCTGTTGGCGTAAAATTTTCATTTATTATTTCTGTGCATAATAATATTATAAATCCAAATCGTGGTGTTGCTGATGTAATGGAGGGATTTCTTTTTAACCTTTCATTGTCGCCTTACTTATAGGTATAGTAGGGTAATATAACCATAATAGGGTATTTACAATTACACATTTTAAGAAATAAACTTGGGGCCGGATAATGATTATTAATGCTCTAATTTTAGCATTATAAGGCTTGTGTAAACCAGTGGAAATGGAATTTGCAATCATAAGGCTAGTTCCTCTCCCGCAGAAAAAATATGTTCAATTCTAGTCGCTGACTAAAGGAACTTTTTCTAAGCCTATTTTCCGACCAATCCCTTGTATTCGTTGTTGTCTGACAAGGGCTAGGTGCTTTATTTTCTGCAGAAAAATTTTCTCCATCTCGTTAGGGTTAGGCACGAGATGGCGGCAGTTACCTGCATACGCTGCTTCCTGGTGTCAATTAAAATCACTAGTAGACTTTTGTAGAAATATTTTCTATTTTATAAATACTTATTTTTATTATATTACTGATGATAAGCTTTTTATTCCATAGTTTTCCTTAGAAGTTATACCTTGGTAGTGCATAGGACATCAAACAGATGACCTTGATGATCAATTTTTATTATACTAATGGGAAAAAAAACGGAATGTTTTGTAGAGCATATGTTACTTGCAAAGCTTTAAAATTAGAGAGAGGGGTTTAAATTAAACTGATTTCATATGACAAAGATGCAACTCCAGCTGTATTACGATACTGTTGAAGGATTACTGATGACAAGTATAATATAAGTCTATATTTAAGAAAAAAGGAATGATGCGCATGCACACAAAAAAGAAAATCATTTATAATTAAATGTCGGCCTGATAAAACAATAAAGTAGACGAACCAGACTAAATGGTTGACAGGAAACAGGCTGGTGATTGCAGTATCTCGGTATGGGGATTGTTCTCGTGGATATCACTGGCTCATCTCATCCCCATCGAAGACGCCTCGAGCGGTAATTCTTACCGTTTTCTAGATTGCTTCGAACCCTCGGTTTTTTAAAACCAAAAGAGGTTTTTCACCCTAATAGAATACCAAGAAATGAGGGAGGTGATCTCTTAATAAATTGCGGTACATAATTGTAGCTGCCAACGTATCTCAATCTCCGTAAAGATTTTCAAATCGATATCTGCTTGAGATATTTAAATGAGCTAATGTACGCTGCTGGAATCTTGACATGCTTATGGTACTTAATGTATCCCAGAATTTTATGGTATTTTAGATAATCTTCTGAGAGCAGGTAAGAATATGAGCTACAAAATCTTGGCGAACTGATGAAACAAAAGCCTAAGAAAACGCTAATATCTTTCTGATACATAAGCATGTGAAGAAGTGAAGAACTGATTTTCATATGGAAATTATCGGAGATATACAACGTTTTAAGAAAAGTCGTGATTCACAGGTTTTGTTTGCTTTTCAGTACAATTTTAGACCTGGTAGAGCCAAAAAAAAAAAAAAAAAACTGGATTTACCAGTGGCTTCACTGTGAGATTAACAAGTAAGAGTCCACAAAATCAGCACATAACGAAAACAAATCAGAAATGCCTAAGCGAAGGTCATACTCTCTCCACCAAACTGTTCGTGGCATGCTCAGGAGAACTATTTGAACTTTCTGACTGGGAAAAATTTCAAGTTAATCTCTAGTATTTGCAATTGACAGACAAGATAACTATCTTTAAGAGTAGATAAAGTTGAATTGCGACTCGGATCTGTGAACTACCAACTGCTAGCAAAATAGACAGCTTGAAGATAAACTTTTACAAAGCTTTGTACATGCACAAAGATAGTTTAAAAATTGATATCGATGATATTAAACATATTTTACACAGACGCAACTTATGAAAATGAAAATAAATGAATCTAAATACTCAAAAAAATATTAAACGACGAACGAAGACTGCAAACCTCCAAGTGCTGGAAATCACTTGGAGGGCTGCAGTCAATATTCAAAGGCCAATCAATCATCACAATCACGTCGAAAACGAAAGATTTTAGGGAGTATTTTCGGTACATTGAGGTATGGAGGGGGATCTTGTGAACAAAAATGAGATGGAAACTCAAACTCTAAGAATAATTAAATACTTTGATTGAATGCAATATTTTTTTTAGAAATGTTACGTTCAACCTCAAATATTTATATTGCAAAACGTAAAGCCATCCCAAATCTATAACGAGCAACATTGCGAGAGAATCAAATATTTGTGTAGACATTCAGGGTAGCTTGCAACGTAACTGCGACAAACTATACTCTAAAAATCAGAAAACACAACGAGTAAAAATCCAATAAATCAGTGAAAATCAAAAAAAAAAAAAAAAATCCAACCACTACTAATTTTTATTTTTAAAGTAATCCCTGTGACCTTTGGCTCAACTTATTGCATGTTAATGATTTTACCAAACATTTCCTAAAAAGTATAGAAAAACGATACTTGTGTAGCAAATTAGCAATTTGTTGTGTAACGAACGTCATTAAGCCCAAGCCAAAATCCACTCTCTGTTGTCGTTTCCGTTTTAAAGTGGGGTCATAGACAAACAAGTCGCAAATGTACTCTTTTCCACACCACCTCAGAGGTAGAGTATGAGGCGCGCTTTTTTTAACGTGGTATCCCCAGTAGACCTACTCCACGAAAAGATGAAATAAATTTAAAATTGTGGGGGTAAAACGGTAAAGTTGATTTTTCACATTAACAATTTCATTTTCGGAAAAATTAACTTTTTATTAGCTTAAGCAGTAACATCATAACAAGCAATGTGATTTGCGAAACTGTTACAAGGTTACACAGTCCTTCGCTTTCTTTAATAAATCCAATTTGTTTGTGGATTTCTTGTAAGCCCTCATGCTATTCAAGACTTAAGGAAGAGTGTGTAAACGTGTTGAACGTACTTCTGCCTTGCAACTCATCTTGTTAGTAAGACGAAGCAGGAGACTCCCTTGTGAACAGGTTCGTCGACAATCCAGGGATTGTGAAAACAGACTACTCAAGTTCAGTCATATTAGTAGCAGCGGCCATGATGAGGGAATTCGCAACCGCCTGCGCATATCCAGCAATGGCGTTTTCTTCAACAATGCTTCTCTTAAACGGTGAGAGAGAAAGACAGAGAGAGAGAGAGAGAGAGTCGCCTATTTTTGATTTACTTATGAGATAAAAATGTCTCCTTGTAGTGTCGTTTATTTTGTTAATTGAAAATTAACAAAATAAACAAAATTAACAAAAAAATCACTTCTGTTCAAAGAAGTTCTAGAGCACATTGCATGCCCCTGCTATTTTTCCATTGTCTGTATTCTTCAATAATCAACAGAACAATAGCCGACGTGGACGGAAATCGTTCCTTGAAGAGATATCTAATTTTCACAGCAATTCTCTGCTTGTTTTGTAAAAATGAAAACGAGCGTTTACTGGGAAAACACCCTGCTATCACCGTACGAATCGGCTGACCCACATTCAGTTGAAAAGCGCTTATAATGATTCTCCTCATTGGTTTCAAGTCGGAGGGAATTAAAACCGTTAAATCTTTCCAAACTAATCGACCGAGCTCATTTTCAACCCTCCCCCTCCTCTTTACGCTGAAAACGTTTATTTAATTCGGTCTATTAGTTTAGACGTTTTCAACCAATAACAAGATAGTGAAGGAGTCCATTTGAATCTCCATATTTGTTTTTTTACTGCAAATGAAATACAGCGGACAATAATAAGAAGATTTGCTGATATTATTGCGCGAAGTATTTCGAAGAGAATGATAATTGAAATGAATCGAAGTACTAACTGTTGTTTGGTCATTCTCTTTCTCGAAAATCATTGTTCTCTCGTTATCCAACCGAACATCAAAGCCCCGAGTAATTTATTTTGTTATCATTCATACTACGTGACATTCATCAGTTGCATTGGGAAATGGACATTTGTTTTAAATTTTCCTTAGTATTAATTATAATATTAAATATAATTATAATTAATGATATTATTAATATTATTACTAATGACTGCTGGACCTAACCAAAGCATTTGACACACTTGAATATGACATACTACTCGCCAAACTATACTCAGTAGGTATAAGAGGAACACTGCATACATGGTTCAAGAACTACCTCTCAAACACAACACAAGTAACAAAAATAGGTACCAGTCACAGTCGGAGAATACAAGTAAAACACGGTGTACCTAAAGGTGCCATGTTATCACCCAATCTATTCAACATATACATTAACGATGTTCATAACATATCCAGAAGAAGTCAAATATTTCAATATGCAGATGACACTGCACTACTAGCAATCCACACAGACATTAACACAGCTCTCTGCAAAGCACAACAAGACCTAAACGAAATCACAACATACTTCCACCAAAACGCAATTCTAATCAACGTCACCAAAACCCAGATGTTGATAATACACAACCCAAGAATCACACGCCCCGCATCACTATCGATACATTGCCACACATGCCGCTGCATTAACAACAAATATAGTTCCGAAATCAAACCTGTAACGCACGCAAAATACCTCGGTCTCTATATAGATTCCCACCTTAAATGGACAAAACATATACAATACCTACACACCAAACTCCGGATCATCTCAGCAAAACTCTTCCAAGTAAAAGACATTATTCCACCCAACATAAAAAAACTCCTATATCACGGTATCTGCGAATCCCTACTCAGATACGGAATAACAGTCTATACAAATACATCAAACAGCCATCTAACAAAATTAGAAACATTACACAGGAAAATCGTGTCAACAGTGATTTGGACACCTTATACGCAACAACCAATATCCGACAAGCACATGGCGATACACAGAATTCTGAGCATTAAAAACCTGAAACACTACACGACGTTAATAAGGAATTACTTCAACATCATCTATCGAAACAACAGAGACACATATCGTATAACACGACAACAACTCTCTACATCCCCACACCCTTCAACAACTCATACGGTTCATTTGTGAGATCACATTAGATACCCACGCAACTCAACAACCTACCAAGAAAGTTAAAACACTTAGATAACTACAGAACATTAAAAAGCGAACTCTGGAAAATATACCAACTAAGTTAAGAAACCATTAACACTAATATACACATCACAAATCACTAGCAACCAATGCCTACATCCCATACATAAACAGTAGCAACAACACAAATAGTGAAGGCTAAATCCCACTCTCTTCATAAAAGCTAACCCAAGCTTCGAAGTAGGTGGGATTAACTCGCCTCACTCATCTACAAGTAATACTTATAAGCAAATGCAGAAATTTGTATGTATAATCATTCTTTATCAAACTTAAAAAAAAATAAATAAATAATAAATAAATAAAAATAAAATAAAAAATTATACA
This sequence comes from Typopeltis vanoorti, assembly GCF_054136105.1. Taxonomy (NCBI): domain Eukaryota; kingdom Metazoa; phylum Arthropoda; class Arachnida; order Uropygi; family Thelyphonidae; genus Typopeltis; species Typopeltis vanoorti. The sequence goes on from NC_143561.1 coordinate 12,710,766, forward strand.
AAACATTCTGTATAATCTTCACTGTTAATATTAGAACTTGTGTTGTAAATACATAACATAAAGGCAAAAAAGTATTATTAAAAATTTTAATTGAAATCCAATGTAGCAATTGCAGCATTTAGTGCTGAACTCTGTAAAATTATAAGATGCAATGTCACACAAGATGTTTATTGTATGTATAAATATTTTAGCAATCAATAAATATATTATTATTATATTATTAAATATATTATTATTAGATATTCAAACACACCCAAATCATGCCCATAGAAACTAAATATCTCACTATCCAACATTCATCCTCCTATACACAAAGCGCAGAATCTAAAATCACAACCTTCAGACAGGTGAAAACAACATGCTATCTCGGACTTCACTTCGATGCTGATCAAAGTTGGAATAGCCATATAAACTACCTACATACCAAGCTTAGGATAATAGCAAGCAAACTATACAGATTAAAAGATATTGCCCCAACCCACATAAAAATAATAATCTATAAAGCATTATGTGAAAACATTTTAAGATATGCAATCACGTCATATGCATTCTGCGCAGACTACAGATTTACCGGGTTACAATGGTTGCAAGATAAAATGGTAAACTGATATTCTGGGACCAACCCACTCTTATGCAGGAATCACGGACAAAACACAAAATATTTAAGGTGAAACACTTACTCCACTACACAGTCATGTTAAATCACTACTACAGCCCAACATATAGAGTAACCAGAACAACATATCAAATAACAAGACCACAGTCAACAAACTACATAATATATAAGTACAAAATCATACGGCAAGGCCACCTGAAAATTCTACGTACCTGACATGACAAACAAACTGCCGTTCAACAACTGAAACCTAGGAACATACAGAGAGCTGAAACAGGCGCTATATAAATATTATAGCGAGAATAAAAATTAGAGCAATTCTTGTCTCTCTCTCCCCCCACACGCACGCACGCAGGCACACACACACACACACACACACACACACACACACACACACACACACACACACACACACACACACACACACACACACACACACACACACACACACACACACACACACACACACACACACACACACACACACCTATGACAAACTCCCCTCTCAAAAACCATCACTACAAGAACACAAAGAAACAAAGACACCATGTCTAAATCCAACCCTATTTGCAAAAAAAAAAAAAGAAAAGTTAAACTGTAATAGCAGTTGAAGTCTTCCAAGCACGTACCAACAAACAGCAAAATCAACACCTGGCTTGCGACCAGTATAGAAACATAACCATGAAATAACCGCCATCTAGCATCTATTATCTTCCTCAGATAAGCTCTGCTAAGCTTCGAGGAAGAAATCAGAAATGCCTCCCAAAGAAAGAATTTAATACATTACACAGAAAAAAAATTATATATATATATATATATATATATATATATATATATATGTGTATATATATATATATTATTTAAAAATATTATTAACTTGCAAGTATCTGTTATTCACAATTGTAATGTGTAATAAATATTATACATATATAATTATTACTGTATCTATGTATGCACTTTATCTGAGACATAAAAAAAATATTATTATTATTTGTATACGTAGGTTTCTGTGGTTAAGCATTTCTGTAGGTAGTTTTCGGTATTGAGACCACATAGTAATATAAAGTGCTTATTAAAAATAAACTTAAAAATAAATTATTATTATTATTATTATTATTATTATTATTATTATTAAAAAAATTATGCATCATGGGACTTATTGAGGGAATACATGCATCACAGACACCAGTCCTCATACCTTCTCTTAAAAGCATTCCCAATAGATCTTTCACTACTTCAACAGAAAAAATATTCCACTCAATGGTGGTTCTACGAGACAAAAAAAAATGGCTCTTACCTGTTTCTTATCAGTACACAAACTTACGTTTTACAGAAGCCCCTTATCCTCTCTTCAACTTCCATACAACGAACGGTCGAGAGAGAACATGGGATCATCCGTTATCCAAGAAGCCTCTAAAAGTTTATAGAATTCCATCAAATCACTCCTCTTTCTTCTGAGTATTAGTGTCTACAATAACATACTCGAAATCTATCCTCATTATCTACATTCCATCATCCCAATATTATCATTGGAAACCACATCTCAGCGCAGTAATCTAAGTGCGGTAGTATTAAGGCCTTGTAAAGAGGCAAAATAACTGCATTATCCGTACATGTCAATGAACGTTTCAATATCGCAATTATCTTCTGAGTTGTATTTGCAAATTCAACTTCAAATTTCTATCCACTGTAAATCCAAAATTAGTAGCCTTTACAGTTACTTAAAGCAAAATCGTAGCTACATAATATCCCGTTGGATACTGCATCACGCTTAAATGCGTAACTTTACACTTACTAACATTGAATTGATAGGCATTGTCGTTTACCTACACTTCTAATCTATTCAAATCACCATGAAAATGATGTATATCATTCGTATCTCTGGTTTCTCAGTCTATCTTTGCATCATCAGCAAATAACTGAAAATCTTCTATCAATTTCTTTAATGTTGTTTAATCTAGACTAATGTCTAGATTAAATAACAATGGTTTTAGAACTGAGCTTTGGGACTCATCACGGGTCACCTTATTGAAGATTCTCCATATAGCACTTTCTCATTCCTGTCGTCAGCCACCCACTTACCCAAGCCAATTTTATATTCCAATCCCATATTCTCTAGTTTATGCATCAACCTTTCATGTGACATCTATCCAGTGCCTCAGCAAAATCCAACAGTGACATAATGCATCAATTCCCTTCACCCAACTTAGTTGTAATATTATTACAAAATACGAGCAGATTGTTTAAAAATGACTTCCTTTTAGTAACCCCAACCTATTCCTTGCCAAGTATGTCCACCCATTTCTATATGCGAGTTCTTACCAACCTCTTTGAAATCTTTGAAATTACTGCAGAAATACCGATAGGTCGAGACTTGAACACATCAGTCCTTGCAACAGTGTGCAGTGGTATTACCATACTTTCCTTTACTGCAGTAATTTCAAATATGAATATTATTTCAAAGATGAATATTATGACTGAATATTCCTTTAGCAAGCGTATTGATATCCCTTCGGCGACAATTCCATATTCTTATCCAGTTTATACAAAAGCTCTGGAACCTCCTTCTCACGCAACTCTTTCTCTTCATTCGATGTAGTGGCAACACTGTGTAGTATGTAACACAGTACACTAGGTTGATAGATCTTGGTGGAGTGAGCAATCATTATTTGAAAAATTGAATCTCTTTCTGATGAGAGACACCAGTCGGTATTCATTAAAGTTATTCTTCCTCATTCATTATTTTCTATTCTTGCAGCATGACGATAAAAGTCTTTAGAATTGCCTTTAGTCTGTGGAGCCAATTTCTTTTTATGCTCCAATTTAGCTTTCTCTACAATAATCGTAATATTTCTGCCCTTCGCTTTATATATTTAATAACCCTTCTCACTCCTATGCTCACGATATTCCTACCACACCTTCTTCCGCTTATGAATCTCTTGTTTGGTGATATTGCACTTGGATTTTGCCTCTTATTCTATTTGTTGTTCGAACTCTAGGGACACATTAAGATACCGCATGTTTAAGCATGTTTTCAAAGCTTTTCCCATGCACTTTCTTGGTATCTGCAACTGATACCAAGAAACCAATGATAATATTCTCCTGAGATTTTCCTAATTTCCAAATTTGTAGTTCAGCATATAAGCTGTCCTGAATGGCTCATCCATATGGTTGGCTACTTCCCAGGGCAGTACTACATGATTGCCGACACCAACGGGTGGCAAAACAGTCACATTGTTAACTGATATGAATTCTGAGGCTCTGATCAAATCTAACATTCTTTGCTCCTTTCACATGCTGCTTGAGAAAGTTTCCGAAGGAACAGCTCAATACAATCACCGTTCTTGTCATGTGTTACTACCCAATTAATATTCGGATAATCTAATTCGCCCATAATAATTACTCGTTTAGTAGTCATCAGGGAAATTTGATGATGCACTTCTTCATTCCCAGCAAATGAAACTCCAGTTCTGCCATTCTTAAAAATAGGAATGGCAGATTCGATTCAACTTACGACATCCTACTCTGAGAACCAGGTTTCACTAATGCTAACAATTTTACATCAGGACGTATTCACTAAAGCAACAAACTCAACCACTTTGTTTCTAATGCTTCTGGCGTTTTTGTGTAGACATAATAAGTTACGTACTCGCCTTTTTTTTAATTCTATATTCTGCTTGGCCCAGTCTGGCAACTTTCTCTTTTCCATTCCATGCAGACTCAAATTGCCAGAACACAAAGTGCAGTCCATGTATTCAGCAGATTCATAATCATGCTCATCGACATTCTTGTAACTGTTACGTCTACAAATCCTAGCTGAACGTACATTCACATCCTCCATGCTTCTCTCAAGATGAGCTAGTTTTCTTGACTCTGTCCATTAGGTCTCATCCAATAAATAATTTCTCTAATCACTTGAGGCCAAATTCATTCAGTTGCAGGCTATGCTTTTACCCAATCCTTTTCTACCATCAGACTCACTCCGCACATTCAAAGCCTCCGCCCATTTGAATGATTTGCTATCATTACCACTTTAAATTCATTACTCTTTTTACTTTCTCATTTTTTTAATTTAACGCTTCTTCCATCAAAGTTTTCATATTCTCATACTACATATGTCCATACTTAAATCATTAGTTTCCACTATCACTACCATCTATTTTACTGTTTTTTCTGTTGCGTTTGTTGTATTCTTCATTTTAGTTCCCGGGAAGCTCGATGTGGTGACTCCTTTGTCGTCAGACGCAAATTTAATTATCGAATCATAGTATCATTACCTTTTTGTTGTTGTTGTTATCATCATCATCGCTGTTCGTTGATAACTAGTGTTACCATGCGTTTCTTCCTGATGTTTTTCTCCGAAGTTCTGTTTTCCTCTCTTAGTTCATTTAAGCGTTTTACTTCTTTCTACAACCCCCCCCCCTTGTCGATATCGAATTATTCCTTTTAATCTTCAAATTACTTGTTAATTTCTTCATTATTGTCATTAATATATAGGTTCTCATTAAGGATATCACGCAATCATTACTCTCAGCTTTCAACGGTGTTCTTTATGTTTGTCTTGATGAGATTTTTTAATCTTATTTTAACAATACAGGATATTAACAAATTTAACAAATACAATAAAAACTATAACTGTATAGTAAAATACACTAAGTAACTAATCTATAATTACTCAATAATTTAAAAATCACGTATTCACAAAAAAACTTTAAATTACAGGTGTCTGCACACACGATATGGCAAACTGCAGCTTATCGTATTACCGCAGCAGCATGGTTTTCATTATCGATGATATTAGCTACTGACCTGGAGTTCTCAGTTGGTTTGCGTGATATGATACCATTGTCAGGGAGATGAGAGGGAGAAAATAAATCAAATAATATCAAAAAATGCTTCGAAAGTAAAACTAACATTAACACTGGTTTCATCGTGAAAAGAAAGTAACGATTTTCTTTCCCTCTCAAAATGAAGGAAATCTGACTCGCATCAAGTTATTAAATCAATGCACTTAAACAAACCTTCGAACTGTTCTTGTAGAAATTTCGGTCTGCCTTTTTAAATGCTTAAATAGCAGCACAAGTCTAAAGAGGATGAGAAAGAGGAATGAAAGAATGAAAGTAGTATTTTTCACTGAAATGTTTTTAAGAATGCATTTATGGAGTTAAATTCAACTGACCAAACTTTTTGACGATCGCCAACCGGAAGATGTGCGAATCGAAGATCGAATATTAGATTCAATTCTCTTCAATTTATTTTCTCTCTCTTTCCTCACGACACGCATCCGACACAAACAATGTTTAGTTTGTAAACATTGGTGACCAATGTTTACAAACTAAAGTACTGTTTCTTTTCTTGATATCACCATCAACGTTTCAATAACCTTAGTTTTCTCATTGTAATGTCTTCTCATTTGGCTCGTTTTCCAACTTTCTGTCACTTTTACCATCGAAATGCGCAATCGTAACTATTTTTTGGGTACGAGTAGTACACCCTTTGCTTATGCTTCCTTATTTAATAAGGGAACAACAGTTCAAATATAATTAATAATTTCGATATCTGTTCATCAACTCTATCATCGTTTTAGACAGGTAGCACCAGTAGCGTGTTTCGGTCCATCTTGTTCGTGGCAATACATGACTTCTGTGTCCTCCATCTGGGTGGAATCGAAGCATTTTGGGGCAGTTTTAAACTGTCCATTCTTTCAATACATTCAGTCCACTTCTTTCGGTATTTGCATTTTTTGTCCCGTACTGAGGCTATTTTAGTTCATTATGTGTTTTTTCACCGAGAGTATAATCTGCTTTTTTCAAACACGATTTCACTTCTCACTGGAGATGGTCCTTTAAAAGCTATTTTTTTTCGGTTGATATTTGACCTCCAAATTTGAGCACTTATGTTAAAGGCGTATACTGATTTTTGGAGTTCATCTTCACTTCTTTGCTATGATTATTTGGTCATCTGCAAAAATAGTTATTAAGCATAGTTCCACAATCCAGTTTAAATGGCTGTTTTATATTTTCGTTCAATCTCTTCACTCTTTAATCTGTATAGATATTAAATAAGAGTGATGTCATTGGGCATCCTTGACGGACTCCTCTGCTTATTGTTTCGATCCTGAAACTTTTACTTCGATTCTTAGTTATTGCTGCGAGTAACCGATTTGGAATGTTTAACGTCTTCCGGACGATCCCCTATTTTGTTCACGAAGAATTTAGGAAATGTATTAAGGTAATCCACACAGGCTGTGTATGTTTCTATGTTGAATTCACAATGCTTCTCCATTAAGATTTTTAATGTTAAAGCTTGGTCAATGTACGATCGTCCTTTCAGTAAACCATTTTGTTCTTTACAAAGTTTATCTTCTACATATGATTTAAGTTTTCATCTTAATATTCGTGCGTGCAACTCATGACCAGTATTAGGAGATTTATTCCTCGGATTTCCGGGATTTACTTTGATGTATTGCTTGTTAGAATTCATGTAATGCCGCTTCTTGTACTGTATCGTTAGTAGTTAGCATTATATCAGTTTTAGTTTCATTGCTGACTTTCCCTAAGTTTAGCCAGGTTGTGTCTTTGATTATTTCAAATTTTATTTTTCTTTTACCCCTAATTCATATTTCTTAAAATTTTGTACGAATTTGTTCTCTTCTTTGTAAGATTTCTTTCAAGTTTTGGTATGAAATGATCCAATACTTTTTTCTCGGCATACTTTTTTGCTGTTTGCCCTTTTAATTGATTTCTTCATCCAGAGATTTAGCATTTATCCATTGTTTGTGTGCTACTTTCTTGTCTTTGATTATTGCTCCACTGGTCTCATCCCAATTTCTTATTTCCTCCTTCTCCTCTTTCGTTTATTTTTTGTTCCAAGACATTCCATTTCTTCACTTATAAACATGGTTTTAAAATTAATCCATTCTGTTTTAGCTTATTATGTCCTATATAATCTTTAACATTATTTTATTTTATTTTATCCTGATTTTAAGTTATTCTCCGAAAATAAAGGTAGTTAGCTAGCAAAGCAAGCTATATTGAATGAAAGAGTGACACAAACGCAACATTAAGATTAATGTAACATTATAACTCGTACACATTCTAAATAGGGGACAGCAGTGAGATCTTTCAATCAAGATCATAAAACTGTAGCAAAGATAAAAGTGAGATACTTTGGGAAAGAACACTTGAAGGGCGCCTCTAATAAGATAATTTAAAAAAATTTCCTTCCTAAAGTGATTTCACTCAAAAAGAAAGAACAAAAGTAAAGTGTTATTTCAAAAAATAGGCAAAACCTACTACGTCGTAATTAAAATAAATTTATAAGAAAAAAATAAGTTATAAAATAACAACATTTTTGTGTATTTCTAATGCTAACGCTAGCGATGTCAGTGCTTTTGCCTAGCTGTGACAAATCACAACTTTCTCAAACCATTTACAGTCTCGCCATCTAGCGACGATGAAAACTAACACGTAAACAAAGTTCGTTTGGTTGGAGATGTGAAAGGAAACGCTGATTTTGCCTATTATTATGATTACTGTATAATAATTATAAACATCATCATCTTTTTCTTCTCCCTTTTACGTGTTAGGACTACTGGCCTGTTATAGCTCGATGGTAAGCCCTTCTAAGTCGTACCTGTCTCCCGAGGATAATGTGACTAGCCCTGTTTATTCTATGGCCGTAGCTGCGTGTGTTCACGGGGCTGGTTTGCCTGCTTGCTGGAGGAATCCTACTGCTCACTCCTAAGACCGGTTTACTTGGTTATGTCTGAGAAAAATCCTTAAGCTCCTCACGTCGGCAACGGGAATCGAGCCCAGGACACTCCTTTTCTAGGCATATTGTTGCGAAGCGCATAGCCACTAGGCTAACCACGCAAACTATAAACATCATATTATGCAGAATTACTTTTCCTAAATCTGTTATGCTATCAACATCATCATTTTGTGAATGTACATCAAATATATAATATATTGAAATATATAATACAGGCCTGCAAAATTCGAGTCATGAAAAGTTGTCTGGAAACTATTAACCATTTCTGATATTTATTTTTGACCCCGATTTCAAATATTTCTTTCATTTTTCTCTATCACGTAAGGATTTTTCACAAAACGGATCTCAATATTACAATAAAATAGTCTTAAAACGCTGAGAATGAAGGCTAAAGTTTCATATCGTTCTTTCAAATGCACGGCATGTGCTACTAGTACTGAAGCATACTTATTGAAATTAGTGAGAAGCACAAGCTTTGAGGCTTCTTTTTGAGGAATCGATAAAAACCTCAAATCGATGACATCATAGTTTACGTTGAATTTGCTTATCAGTCCGGGAATATCGCTACAGTAAACTAAATCACCTTCCTCTGAAAAGTAAGGAAGAAAATCTCTTTCTCTCTATCTAAACCATGAGAACGAAGTGCCAGTGGTTACAAATTCTTTTCAGTGAGTCTCGAGCCCAGCAGTTCTGCAGAATCCTTAGAAAGATCCAAATCTCTGACCAAATCGTTCAAATCGGTCTGTGAAAAAAGTTCAGGTGGGCCACTCTCTTTGTATTGATCATTATTGAAATCTTCAACTTCTTCGTTTGAATCGCTGCTGAGTGGTTCTTCTAAACTTTGTGGAGGTGTTGGCACGGGTATTTCAGGAACATGTTCCACTGGGCGTATTGCAGATGGTAAATTAGGATAGGAAATGTCTTTTTATTTTTCACATTAAAACTTCGAACATTCAAAGAACAGAAATAACAGTCATCGGTATGGTTGCGGGATTCCCGTCATACCATGGGAATTCCGAAACGGAAAGATTTTTGTTTTCTCTTCGACCACCTTCTACGTTTTTCTACACAAATGGAACATACTATATACGGGGCCCATGGCTTATCTAAATCACCAAGTTTCATCCCAAAATACGCATAGTACAGTTTTTTCGCGAGCTCTGTAATGTTTCTTCGTTGTTTTTTTACCACTAATTCCCGCAAATGTAGTAGAAAATGAAAGATGAACGAATGAATATGTAGCAGAAAAAAACCACAAACATATTAAGTTAAATCATCACACTAACTTAGAAAATATGCCACCTTTCAGAAATATGATAAATTTAGTAGTCAACGACTAAAGTTCAACTAACGAATTCCCATAAGAAAATGTAAGCGTCTGTGACAACAGGAAAGTCATCCGTTATCTCGGCGAATCAGTTTCATAGTAGCCACATGCACTTTAATCTGCATTCCTTGCCCCCCCCCCTCTTCTCTCTTAAGAATGAGAAGTTTCGTGGAAATTTCTTTATTTATCACAAAACAGCACTTCAAGAAAGCACTTACACAACTAATTAGCTGTAAATAGAGGAGAATGAAAATAAATATCAATGCGCTGAATTTAAATCCAAATACTACTAATAAAAACGATAAAATTAGAAATTGGGTAAAATTGGTGGGTGATAGCATTTGTTTTACTATTTTTTCTGAACTCAGCACCTAAAAATCTATAAGAATCAATTATTACGTCTCAGACAATTTTTTCATAGCAGGCCTGTGCAATTAATATATTCGAATATATCAATTATTAATTTTCTCTTAAAACGATATTCTGGATTTAAATAAAAATCACGTAAATTTCTCATTTCTATTCAATTTTTAAGAAAATCGCGGTACTAATCTACCAATTGGTTTTTTATGATTCTTTCTTTGCGATGATATTTAACACAATCGTTCATATGTGCGCGCTCATACATTCTTAATAGTTCTGATTAAGTGGTTATACGCATCTATGCAGACTGAAACACTTATTTTCCCATTAATGTCAACAGAAGTAAGCACGGATAGGCTCCCTTGAGATCCTCAAATTATCTATTCAAATAAGTTTGTTAACCTTAACACGAACGAAGAAATACTTCGAAAATAAAAGATATCACATTTGCCGTACCTGATAGGTTATCAGGAAAGATTTGTTAAGATGGATATTTTCCTTTCTCTTGTCCAGATAGATATGACATCCTGCATCAGTCTCTGTCTGTCGCTTTAAAGATTGGCTATTGACAAGAAAGAAACCCGAAACAATGAAATGCGCTATTACTGTTACAACTCCAACAATAATCCAAGAGCTTCAGTTCTGTGGTGATTGTTGTTAAACTGGCTCATTATGAGGATACTTTTAAATTAAAAAAATAATTACAAATGTGTATTTGACATTCTGTGGAAGATAAGTTGTAGGGGAACATCCCTCATCATTAGCTGTTTAGAATTAAAATTTCTAATAAACTAAAACTTGCAGGTATACTCAAATCAATTAACGTATCTGTTCTACCAAAAATGGAGAACATGGCCGCTTCAAATCTCTTTAGATCAGTGTTTCCCAACGTGGGGCGTACACCCCACAGGGAGGGCAATTAGGAAATGATGTTGCATTCGTCACCCCATCACCGTAATACTCAAAAAATCACCATTCTCGGCAATAAATTATCGATGTTGCAATCCTGACTTTCCGAGAAAAAAAGCTGGCAACCCTAGTACAGCAGCAAACATAAATATTGGTAGCGTAAGTGGGTTAAGGTTAGATCATAGCATCTGTCGCTTCTGAAAAGTAAATAATACCAATCTAATTTGAAGAAATGCATAATAATGAGTCAAGTAGACTTTATTAAACATAAAAGGAACAACGGCATGGCTTTGTTATGAGACAAACGAAATCCCCCAAATCAACTAATATTGCAAGAAAATTACTGTTGCCCTTCTCGTTGTCATGTTTAGTTGAATGTGGCTTTAGTGCTGACTTGTTACTGGAAAAAAGAAATCATCTGGATAACACAAAACATACAGATTTCAGATTGAAATTGACTAAATTAGTACCTCAAATAAAACTCTTTGCAGCAGATCAAGCCCAAGGATCACTTTAACTGGGATTTTATTTTCTGAGTTCAGTTTATGTTTTATAAATATACAAAGTGTAATATAAAATTTATATTCATTGAAGAAAGTCAAATTAAAAACAGTTTTACCTATGTTCCTTTTTTATTTGAAGTACCTAATTATATTATACTTTTTCAGAACTTGGTTGAATATTATACTACAGGGGGCATCGAAATCTGAGGTGGCGCTGATCCAAAAAAGGTTGGCAAACACTGCTTTAGATTCACAAACGTATCAGGTAGTAGTGACTAGAAATATACAAGGCTGTTTATCTTTGCAAACATCTTTAAAAACATCAGTGTCTTGCAGATCAATCAATTCCATATGAAGTATTTCAGAAGGGTCTTCTGGTGATACTTCAAATGGATTCAGAAACATCCTTATTTCCTTCGCATGTTTGTAGAAATCTCCAAAACTGTTCCTCAATTTTTCTCGCCAGAGAAGAAATCAAGAACATAGAAATTCATGGATGATTGAGTAAAGACTCAACGAAATGACAATTTTAGGCAGAGTATTTGGTTATGTCGAGTGCAAAAAAAAATTAAGAATGATTTTTAGAACCTTCATAGCTCAGTAGGTTTATGTTCCTTCCATGAAGTGCAGAAACTTTATCATGTGATTTTAATCAAATAGTGAGTTAGCCGGTCTCGTATGGTGGTGAAGAGTTCCTTTCCGGAAATTCGGGTTTTTCATCCCTCAACACAGACAAACCGGTCGAAAGAACACACGCAACCTAAATACCTATATAGGAGACACTTTGAAAATAAACATTAACCTCTTATTCCGTCAGATTTCATTTGGTATAGGTGAAGTGTTGGTTCAAGTGTAAATTAGGAACAGGATTAGGAGAATTTGTTTGATCCACACCAACTGGAAAACAACGAAGTTCAACATTCGATATTATGGTGGACTGGATATCATAGTCTCCATTTGCAACCGATCTGTTTCTTAGCTAGAGCATAAGTGAATTATTCCTTTAACTCTCTTAGCGTGTAGACGAAATGTTCTTAGACGACAACTTTTGTTGATCAGCGCATTATCGGTATATTTATTTTCCTAAAATATATCACATACTTAATAATAAAATCTTTTCAAAAGTAAACAATATTTGAAGCAAAATATTTAAATGTATAATATATATGTATACGCATTAAAAATTGTATTTTATAAAAATAACCTGCAAAACAATTTTTGCTATAAATAACCTACAAATATTTTTCAGATATTCTGCAAAGTTCTGTCGGAGATTTCTAAATGAAAAGGTTCAGATCTTTTGACCATTTCACTGAGATATTTGATTATATTCGTTGCAGTAGATGGCTGTCCACTGCAACCAATGAAGAAACCGTCGAAAATATTCTCGCTGTGATGTATAAAGGACGCTGAATATCCGCAAGCTGTGTGCTGCGTTTGTTGATATCGCAACCAAAATACGTTCAATGTCAAATTAAGAAAGAAATGTCTTATGAAGAAGATATTCGATTTTCTGAGGAGATTTTTCACTGTTGATGAATTGTTGATATTAAATTAAATTTAATTTAAAATGTAAGGACAAAAGTGAAAAAATTCCATCAGGTAAATAAAGAAATTCCGTCAAACGTTTATAAACAATAAATATTTGTATTTTATCAAGATAACCAGAATATAAATTTTAGTACAGAACACTTTCTTACCAAAAAGTTCAGCTGTTAAGATTTACTTTGTTATTCCACATAAATTTCAATAACTGCCGATATCGTATCCCCGTGGTTGATACCTGTCCTTGTCATAAGAGGTGCAAAAGATATAAACTAGGGACCAGAGAATTGTCATTGTGGATCTCTTGCAACATGACCCTTATGGTAATTATTGAGTTCAAGTGACCTCTTTCCATCCAGTGCAGCTATCATAAGGTGTTGTGCTGTTTTCTCTCTGGTAAAGTAAAATAATGGGTGAGCTACGAAAGTCTTTGAAATTTTCTTTCTTCAGGAAAATAGCACGAGACAAAACTCTCCACATAACTCTAAATGGATGGAAACTGATTATTATTTTGGAAGATACATACATATATTGTGATGTGTGTCATTCGGGAGCACTTGGAAGAAGTTATGCCAGAAACGGTCTGATATCCTCGCCTCTTGCAAAGAAGAGTAGACTACTACTTGAACATCGGAGGCTGTTATATTCTCAAATGCCAAGATGGTGAACTAATGGTCGATAATACACGAGATGGTGGAAGTAAAATTTTCTCTATTAGTTGTGAAGAAGCTGAGAGATTTTTACCAAAAATGTACAACATTGATAATCCTTTACTATTTTGGAAAATGAATTACCATGTATTCGTATGATGGAAAAATTATTGCAAACCATCTAAATTCATCAATGGTAAAATTAGACTTTCAATACTTTCTTGAATTCGATAACGATTCTTTATTTTGGGACATTTACTAAGATTATACGACGACGGCTTGTGAATATCTGGTGACAAAAGAATACATGGAAAGTTTAGGGAGGCACGGTGTCATATCCAGTCTAACACCTTATCAGATGTATGGATCTGTGCTTCATATGGTGACCTCTCTTAAGACTCTTCTGCATGACCTGCTATTTTGATGTAATGTAACCAAGAAACAGTGAATAACGAACATTGCTTTATTGAACTCATTGGAATATGTTAAGAGTGTAAACTAAATCTTGTGAAATATTTCTAGGTCGAATTTTTCTCTGTGAATATACTTGTAAATAATATTTCAGCTAAATGAAATATGCATTTGTATACTTAAATGAACAAAGTTTTGTGTTGTTGATGTCTTTGTCCACAGTGAAATTTTTACTCAGTTATTCTATTTAGAAATTGATATATAAATCCATAAGTTTATATCTTAATGCAATTCTGTTTAATTATTGTAAAAAAATTTAACATTTCTTTAGGAAAAAGTAATACACTTTTAAGATCTAGAAAATGACATCTACACAAAAACCATTTGTGTAAAAATCGGTGACAAGGAAATCTTTAAGCAGAATCATTAACACAGATCATAATACATCATAATACAAGAAAACGTAAATTTAAAAAAAATCACTACTGTGAAATTAATGCTGCGAACGGGGGGAAGAAAATGGGGAAAACAGATAACCTGTAATTAATTATTTTCGAAAAATGTCTGATGCTACCTATTTACATTGTTTGAGTTACATATGTAAAACAACTATTGGAAACATAGATTTCTGCTTAATTATGCATGCTAAAATATTTAAGATTTTTACTCACTTATTCTGCTTAGAAGTTGATATATCATTTCATAATTTTATCCCTTAAGAGAAGTCTGTGTAAAAATCAAAATTAATAGGCAAACCTCTTCATGAAAAATCGATATTGTTTGTCCATGATACATAGCCTACTCTAAACATTTCATCCATATACTTGAAAACCAGAACTAATAATCTCAATTAGAATGTTGGTGTCATTAGTATCACAGAATGACTGAACATAAACATCAAAAGAGAGGATATGAGTCATTATTAGATACCGTTGACATTTTACGCTCATATAAAGATAATATTATAGTCTAAAGTTTTGAATGTTTGGAACTTTGTAACATAGAAATTAACAAAGTATACTACAGAGCTAATATTCCGTTGAAATAATAATAAATAACTATTGATTTGTGCTGGCAAAAGAAGCTTCTAATAAGAAAACGCTAACGCAGCGTCCAATCCCTTGTTTGTCTCATTTCCTTTAGTTAAAACTTATTAATGCTAAAAAGAATACAGCATTTCTAAAGTATAATCTTTTGAAGTTGTAACAGAGGAAATAAGTTGAAAATTATAGTACCAGACCTAATATTCAGTTGAAATAATAATAAATAATTATTTATTTGTATAGGAAAAGATATGTAACATAATAAGGATGAAGAAAATAGAAAACCATTCAAATATAGATTTAAAAAAAAAACATCTATTTTTGAAGTCACAGTGGATTCACACGCATTTTTTGCACGTTATTCTGGTTAGAATTTGTAATAAAGTTAACAATTAATTAGAAAAAAATTATGAAATATTTACGATCATAAACATGACATGGAAGTAGTAAAACTGAGATTCCAGTGATTAATTATTTTAGATAATGTGAACATGAAAGAAAAAAAAAGTGTGTGTGTGTGTGCGTGTGTGTGTGTGTGTGTGTGTGTGTGTGTGTGTGTGTGTGTGTGTGTGTGTGTGTGTGTGTGTGTGTGTGTGTGTGTGTGTGTGTGTGTGTGTGTGTGTGTGTGTGTGTGTGTGTGTGTGTGTGTGTGTGTGTGTGTGTGTGTGTGTTTGATGGTGTGAGAAGGACAGCACTGATACCCAGTATTTAATTATTTCGGAAAATGCCTACTGGTACCTATTGACAAATATTTTCCCATAGTTCACAATCGAGCCAAATCTTTACCCATAATGCCACACGCGAACAAAAAACTCATCTCACGTTACTGACAAATACCGCGACATACCTGAATTCCATGCTCTGACCATTACCCACAATTCCAAACTCGAACCAAAGACACAAAGTGAAGCCACTTATCTAATTCTTATCTTATCAACATCTCAATCTCGTCAGAATTCCGTACTCTAACCTTTACTCACAAATTCACAATCGAACCAAAGACACAACGTGACGTCAATGACGGATGGTCCCCCCACGGAAATTCCAAACATTCTGTACTCTAAACATCACCCAGAATTCCATACTAAAACCATTACCCATAAGCCATCACTGAAAACAAACCAAAACATTCACACAACTCATGCGCACACCACACACAGAAAGTCACACATACCCACAACAATAACGTCCCCTTTCTACTTCAACTCAATGACGTCACGTATTTACACCTAACAAATTATGTCACTTATCTACATCTGATAACAACACACCCATGACAGCGAAGTCACTTCCTCCTCCCATTTGCCGTACCACTATTTGGTTTAACGTGTCCGACCAATCACTGCACGAATCCTTATCTTATCATGATCTTGATCTGGTTTAAAGTGACACTCATACTACTAGGGACATTTTCTTTATGAGATAGAATTGCACTCATTTAAAGCAGTTGCTAAATGCAATTTTTCTCTCATGAGCCTTAATATTGAGCTAAATCATGCTGTTGAAAGAAATATCTTAAATTATAAAAAAACAGTATAGTTAATTATTAACGGCAAATGACATTTGTAGCTTTCCTATCGAATGTATATGTTATATATACACATTACAATATTTTTGGAAAATGTTCAGTTTAGTTATCTTTGTTTTTTTAAAGAAACTCTTTGTATAATTTTACTTGCAATTCCTTCAGGAGTTCCCAACAAAGTTCTTCGTACATTAAAACGTTCAACATCTAAAATGAAATGCAGTAGAAATTAATAACTGAACAACATTATAGGCGTTTGAAGGGAACTTCCTGTTTTAGGGAAAGCTTCATTATAATAGAAACTTTTATCTCAATTTTCGTAGCTTTAATTTGTCTTGAACTTTTATTTTACATCTCCCTACATGTGAGATATATAAAAGCTTACAGTACATGAATACTGGGTGGGATAAAGAATTTTTATCGTTTATTATTATTTTTTATTTCACTATCGTATGTTTCATTTATTTATTACATAGTCTAGAAACCTTGCTCTAAAGACAAAGAGTTTCTTCAAACCACTTCATGACTCTAATAAGTGTGATCTCACACCGGGCGATGAATTTCATCTCCTACCTAAAGACGATCACCCACCATTCATACCCACAAAAGCCTGTTAGATGTAGAGATTTTTTTTTTTTTATTTTTTTTTTTTATTTTTGTTTTTATTTTATTTTTATTTTATTTTATTTTTGATTATACGACTTTCTGCATTTTCATAAAATATTTAACTAGTTCTTGAAGTTTGCTCCAAATCCTATATCTTTTATTACTTCAAAGATGTATTCATAGCTCACTGTGTCAAAAGCTCTTTCGATGTGTAGACTTAGTAATATTCATGGTCTGTTAGTCAGTTGACAGCATTCGTATATACATCTAAGACGTGTTATGGTATCTGTTATATTTCTTCCTTTAACTGCGCATGCTTGATTAGACGATACACGTTTCTGTAGAAATCTCTGTGTTCTGTTTGCGAGAATTTTTGAAATTATTTTGTAATCTGTATTTAACAGTGTTATAGCTCTCATTTTTATATCCTTCAGTTTTTCTGGATCTGAAACATTTGGTATTAAGCCGAGGTATCTACTGTTGAAGGTTTCTGGTTTTTGCCTGTGTTTCTAACATTTGTTTAATCTTCCTCACAAACAAGTTTTCAACCTTTCGAAAATATCTTTTGTAGAATTCACCAGTCAAACCATTTGCTTCGGGAGATTTTCCTTTGGGAGAAGCTTTATTGTATTCTTGCATTCTGATATTTTAATGGGACATCAATCTCTTCAGCCTCCATTCGAGTTGTCTTGGGTAAAAATGACACGAATTTATTTCCTTCAATGGTATCACTTCCTTTTTCTGTGAATAGAGCTGTAATGTGTTTGTGAGGCACTTTCAGTAAGTCTGCATCTTTTTTGCAATGTTTCTCCTTCGTAATGCAGAGCATTTATCCTTCTTCTTTCGTTGCTGTGTCTTTCGAACATCCAAGCAGTGGATGCTTTGCCTTCATCATTTTCTACAGCTTCTAATCACGGCGTATTTTAGTTCGTTTATTTTATTTTTTAATCGATGTATTTCTGCTTTCACTTGTCTGTTTGTTCTGTCTGAGTAGTGTAGGTTAGATAACTTTTTACCATCTCCTTCCTGTTCGCTCTTTTGCTGTTTCTTCATTCTACTTCCTATTCTGATAGCTGCCCTTTTGATATATAATTTAAATGTTTCCCACCTACTGATTGCATTTTCATGTTTTCGGCCTCTGCTATTATATTTTCTAGTTCCGTATTAAATTCACTTTCTTCTGTTAGCTTTTCATTAAATTTCCATACTGGAAAGTTCCAATCAATAAATGTTTTTAATTTTTCTTTTTGAGAATATTGAAGTTCAGCTTCTACCTTGTGGTGATCATCGAATACAAATGGAGTATGCTTAACGCTCTTTACAGTTATTCCTCGATGGATTGGAAGGTAAATTCTGTCTATTCCAGATGCATTACCTGGAGCGAATTGGCGAATTCTTTTTTCATCGGATATAAAAAACCTGAAACCATCAGTAAGTCTGCAGTCTGTCTTTAAAGATGTCAGTGTATTCCGTTTGTGGTATTTGAGTTATTTTAGTTTGGTCTTTTAGCGTATTTTCTATAAAATTCATGTCCCATGCTACTTTGGCAATGTCTTTTTGCAAGAGATGATGTTACATTTGTTTCCGAATGTTTTTTTTCTTCTTGCAGGTTTTTTAGTCCATTTACATTAATTAATGTGCAAACTTTGTTTTTGGACTACTATATCTGTTTCTAAAACTTTATGCCTTATGAGTACCTCATGAGAAAATAGATGAATGTCTGGGTTGCGTTTAATTAGCATTACCAGTCCACCACTATTATTATTATTTGCAAATTCGTAGATTAAGATATAATGGGCGGTTATTCGTTTTTCAAAATTTTGAATGGATTGAATACAGCAAATTTTTATTTCTTGTAGCATTACAATACCTGGAAAAGATTTAAATATTTGATTTACTAGTAAATGTTGGGTAACCTTGTGATTTAGACCATTAAATTTAGGCTCATACTTTCATACTGTGTGTTATTTGTATTATTATTCGTACGGATTTCTTTTTTCACTTTTTATTTCTTACTCTTGTGATATTTGGAGTGACTTGTATTTTCATCCTTCTCTGTTTCGGGTTACAAAGGACACTCGTTATCACTGGTGATATGTACCTTATTTCTCTTTGCATTTTAAAGTTACCAATGGTTTCAGGAACACCCTTTGTTTCTTCTTTTCTCTCAATTTGAATTATTTAATTTTCCCGTTCCTGTCCAGATTCTGTTTCCATTGTATTTATAAATTTTCACTTTTGTGTTTTTAATACGTTCGTCTGTTTTTCTAATTTTTTCAATCTCTTGTTCAGATTCTGTTTCCAAGTATATTTTTATTTTGATTTTAATACTTTCTTCATTTTTTATGTTGTTTCAGGTTCTTTTGTGACATCATCTTCCGGTATAGCTGGACACTTTTCTATCAACTTTTGCTTCAATTTTCCATTCAATTTTATCAGTAATTTTGAGCCGGTTCCACTGAGCTACACGGGCCTTGAGAATATTACTTTTGAGTAATGAATTCACGCACTACTCCATTCATACCGTTTTTCTTCAACCGTAGATTTAGAATTTTTTGTGATGATAACATTTTACTCATAACAATAGAAATCGGGCGAGTGATACTACAATCGCGTGCTATACTTTCTGAAGTATGCACTGCTGAACAGAAATTGCAAACATTGCAACCAAAACCCACTATCCCTTCTTAGATTAGAAATTCATGACTAAAGAAACTCGATGATTCTGATTTTTTCGAACGTGAATTCGTATCGCTGCCATTTACTGATTGGTTCCCTTCTGTTAATTAGTGTTTTAGTGCTTGCGTTTGGCATAACCTAAACTATCATCTAGGGAGAAAAGTATATTCAAGTTCCAAATAAATAAAGCAGAACAAGAAAAAGTATTCTTTATCTGTTACCGTAATCAGAAGTATCTTCTTAAGAAGCATATTGATCTATGAAGAAACCTTTCTCCTTGTGGAAATATGGATAATATCGATAGCGAATTCATCCATTTCCTCTTTTTCTCCGTTCTACAACAGTTTTTGAAAATAATTTTAGGGGAAAACAGCTAATTTAATTTAATATTAGCTCTTGTTTTTAGAAATCAGTAAAACATGTAAAGATAAGGATGTTATTTTGCCTCTTTTCAAGGCTTTGATAAGACCTAACTTGGACTATTGTGCGCAGGTCTGGTCTCCTGGTTTCCGTTGTGATTCTGATATATTGGAGAGAGTACAAAGGAGAGTGTTAAAAATGATTTCAGGATTGTGGAATACTTTTTTATTATGAAGACAGATTGAGAATTTGTAGACTGCAGACACTAGCAAACAGAAGAAAGAGGGGTGATATGATTGAGACTTAGAAACTTCTGAAAGGGTCATACATGATTTCAATTGATGGAATTTTTCAATTTATGGATGGTGGGGAAAGAACGAGAGGGCATCCTTGGAAGCTGAGAATGAAGGCCGCCAAGAAGGGTGTGAGGGCTAGATTTTTCTCTCATAGTGTGGTGCGTGATTGGAATGGATTGCCATTTGATGTTGTGAGTGCAAGCAGTGTGAATGAATTCAAGAATAAGTATAATAGCTGGTGTGTGTAGCATTTGGCCTCCCTCGACAAGTCTCTGACTCCCTGGATGTCTCTCTTAATAATAATAATAATAATAATAATAATAATAATAATAATAATAATAATAATAATAATAATAATAATAATAATAAACCTGTACTACGCTGGGTGGGTTAAGAGGTAGTTAATCCATAAATTCTGCTCTGGAAACCAAACAGGAAACTTTTCAAGCCACTTCAGGCCTACAGTAAGCAGAGTGGTTACACCGGTCTACATGAAAATCACCTGTTACCTAAAATGAACTATTAATCAATAAATTTATCCAGTGATGCAGTTTAAACGACAAAAACGAAGACTAATTCTTACATTGGACCAGTTATTCCCTCTGTATAAATGCATAAATTTTGTAGAAATTCATCTGTTCACAGATCGTATTAACGAGAAAAAAAGAAAACGAAAAACCCTCAAAAATCATACTCTAAAGTGCATAAAATATTATACTACATTTGCCATTTAGAACTAATAGCATTCTGAGGTTTAACCACAGAAATATAAACAATGAGCAAAATCTCTGTAGGAGATTTCTAAATACAGTTTGGTATTTAAAAAAAAATCTAGGTATGACAGAATACAGTTTGATGACGCGAATCATTTAGCAAGTTAATGTCACACAGAGTTTTCGAGACGGCGGAGTAGTAAAGGTTTTATATGCTGCAGGAGAGCCTTCCAGATATTATATAGGATGAGGCATGTTTCCTATTAAGAACACCTTCTCAGGGATTGGTCCGCCATAAGATTCATTATTTAATGTAAAACCGTTTAATGGCTATTTTCATAATTTGTTATTGGCTCAACTGATTCTGACGTCATAGTCTCTGGTCAACAAAACGCCTTGCTTTGTTGACCAGAGGCGCTTTGTTGAACAATTGTGTTCAACAAAAACAATTACACAGCGATAAGGAAGTGGGAGGAAGCAGCTGCAGAATTTTAGTTGGAGTTCGTTTTAGGTACAAAATTTTTAATCCGTCAGACCATGTCCGAAGATCACTACTACAATGAATTTTTGCACTATCTGGAAGCAACCGTGGAGCATCTGATTTCTACCGATGCTGTGTTGCGACAAACGGTCGATAACCTCCGAGCGCTGTGTCCTAACTTGACCTATCGATGGGAAATCCTTCACTATCACTTCGAGCAAATTCGAAACGGACTGCACGACATCGAATTACTGATCAGGGATATGACCGGGAGACGCAGTCTCGGTGAGTACCCCATTCAGGACGTCAGAATGATTTTGAGCAGGCTCGATGTCTGCTATCGGCACTTGCGGGCTATCAGAAACTATCTACAAGAGCTGGCTGACCTCTGCAGGATGATCAGAAGGAAGGTCGTGCGTGAACCACACCTTGATACGGAACCAGAAGCCTTCCTGTAACCATCGAGATGCACACGAATTATGTCCGTGAAACGGAGATATTGATCAAGTCACTACGAGGTCGACCGAAGAGTTGAGTTACCCGTTTGTGGGGATACCTGATTGCTCTTTTTGCAGACAAGTGGAATCCTCCAGATTTGTAAACGCCGAACCGATGTAGTAAAACCGTTGCATTCTAAGTATTTTTAGAGAATTTCTTGCTGCTTTTTTGTTTGTTTAGTGGTATCAATGCTTGACCTGGGTTTTCATAGTTGGAATTTTGCCGGTTTAGTTTTAGCCAGTCAGAAAACGGAAACATCCTTTCCTGTCTCTGATCGCCGAAATACATAAAAAAATTATGCTTAACTGTAATTCTATTGGAGTATGAGAATATTTACGTTTTCCACTCTCTATATCATTAATGAAAAGATCAACCAAGAATCCTTTCCGAAGCGATCCATCAAATGCCGCATTGGCGATAAACAGTCAAAATCTTTTATTCACAGAGATGGTTGAATCAAAATTTTAGTTTAAAGGATTTTTTATTAACAAATTCTTGCGTTTTTTTTAAATATTTTCTTTCTTAATATAATTCAAATTTTGATTGCCCATTTTTCACGCCATTACATTCCCTAAGAGGAGGTGGTACCTTTTAGCGCTATCTTGAAAATCAGTTGGCGCCCAGTCAGGTACCTGTACTAGCCTACTCATCGATGACGACATCTATAATTTCCGTCGGAGTGACGTCAAAGAGACTGGGGGAAGAAAAAACTGCTTTTTCGGATGAATATCATTTCAAGCTATTCCAATTCATTTCTTATTATAAATTTATTATAACTTCTTACTGTAGTGTTTCGTTTGTTTGTTAATCGACGCAGGTGTGTCATACTTCTTTGAGAGAGTGTTCGTCAAGAACGAAATAGGCGACAGGGTGTACCGTGTGGATCTGAAACGTTAGTAATAAATAAGGAATCGAGAAAAAATTTTGGCATTTGAAAGAACTTGTAACAGGAAGAATCAAAGAATAGGATGAGTCCAGAAAATCATAAATAAAGAGCTCTAAAGGAAGATACAACCAAAGGGGAATCTAATGCAGAAGATTATAAAACTGAAGATGCAATTATTTGAACACATCTGCGGAATGAGTGAGGACCGGAAGATAGAAACATTCATGTTTGGTATTATGGATGCTGTAAACAGAAGAGGTAGACCATAGAGAGAATATGGATAGACGATATAAAAGACTGGTGTGGAATGGATATACAGAAAAACTGCAACACTGTGCACTGGACAAATAAAGGCGAAAGAAGATAGTGAAGGAGGCATCGGACACCAAAGGATAATGAGCCCATGGGTCGTGATGATGTGACATACGTTAGTGTTATCGGTCTTGTGAATTACTAAAAGAAATATATTGTTCTGAACATAATGATTCATGTATTATTATCAATCAATCTTCTTTCATTAAACAAAAATATGTTCTGCAATAACTTCTCTCGATTGTACAGCATGTACATTCGAGATGTACAGCATGTTAATAGCTCAACATCACTGGAAATTAGTCTAGCAACATCACTGGAAATTGGTTCTTATCCTTATAATGACTGGCTTAAAGGGGCGAAGCAAAAATCGTTTCATCTTCCCCGTTATATGTAGAGGACAGTGTAGGGATAAGGTGTTATTGAGCTATTAAAGCTCTGATCATGGTAGGAAGGTAACAGCAATAGCCGAGTCTCAGTTAGGCCTTCATTGGCTACAGCATTGCCATCCATTACCCTCCAAGGATATTAATCACCGCATCTCACGGTCGATTCTATGAGCTCTTAGATATTGGTCTTGCAACAGTATTTCTTTTAGAATAAATTATCTGAAATATTAATTTTTTTTAATTAAGTTTATATTAAAAATAAAATAAATAATAAATTTTAATTTAATTTATTCTATTGCACTTGGATTTACATATTAGGAACAACTCAGTCATTACCAATCAAAACGGCGATAAAAAAACAGAGCTTGGGATTTTCGCTCATCCCATAGCCTTTGTGCACTCGTAGTTAATGCTGTGAATCATTGATGTACATGTAAATTCATATAAAGTCAGCCAATGGCGCGCGCGCGCGCGTGTGTGTGTCCTTTATAAATTGCAAACACTGATGTGATATGTAATGTTGGTTTCTTGCAATTATACACTTTATATGGTTGTGTATGATTTGCATAAAACGAATTTCATAACTCATACGTATTCAAATATATCTCGTATACATATATAAAGCTGTTGTTCTAGAGTGAGAATAACAGTGAACGCGCTCTCACTTGGCCGATGTTGTAGGAGATTTAGTTTACTACTTATATATATATAGCTCGTTTCATTATAATCTCTTAATTTTAACGTATACCATACCTTTTGAAAAAATTTTAAAAATAAAATGTGAATTATAATTTTTAATTACAGAATTGTCATTTCAGATTTCTGATAAAAGAAATAAAATCTGAAAGACAAGTTTGCACATCTTTTAAACTATTTAATCAAAAGAGTCAGGTGACCAAACATGAATATCAGTTTGTTAGCCAAACATCACCTCATGTTGTATACCGCTAACACAACTTCAGCAACTGCTAGTTCCGTTATGAGCATTGAATTGTTTCATTTTTATTTAAGTTAGTGGGAAAGGAATAGTTACACCTCTTTCAATAATGCTTTAGCTGCCCAGCATGCCTTTACTGTGCAATTGCAAACACACCGAGCCTGCTTCTCCTCTTCCTCTATTATTCCATTTACTTCTGTCTTAAATATATTTTATCTGTCCACTGAGTATTTTTTTTCTATTAGGTATTTATTTTACGAGATGAAAAACAGGAGTTTCCAAGAGGGGAAACTGTCCGCCGTCAAGTGAGACCGCCTAACTGAAGTTCACCTGGAAATGAATGAATTCTGCGGTCGATTTTCTCCAGTTGACGGGACAGAAAATTAGAGTTTCCGAAAGGTGAAAAAACCTCTTTGATTGTGCCGAAGATCAAGAAGAAAGATTCATTAAGATGTTTCTTTAGTGAGCGACTAGGTATTTCTTCGGGCGGCCTAGCACTAAGGAGGAATCAAAAGCTATTTGCTACACAGGCGTTTGTGTACAGAATTTCTTCTTCTTTTTCTTCTTTTTCTTCTTCTTCTTCTTCTTCTACTTCTTCTTCTTCTTATTATTATTATTATCTCAGACTTCAGAGAGACAATTACTCATCAAGGAAGGTTATTTACATCACCCAAACCCGCTGCCCTACCTCTTAGAGTCATTCACCATAGATGCACTCACTGCTTCCACAAACTGTTCCACTGCTCTGTGAAAAAAATCTAGTTTTAAGTTTTCATTAGATTTTATATTTTATTTGTAAAATTATTATTCATTTAAATAATTTATTTGTACGCCATCTTGCTATTCATAACACCCTATGCTATAATAAAAACCGTTTTTTATTTTTTCGTTCAAATGAAAATCGTTGGTTATTCAATTCGACAAATTTTACTTTACTTTTGTTTTCTTGTATTCGATATATTTTTTTTATTTTTCCAGCTGTTTATTATTTTTGATGCTTTTTTGTTTGCAAACATATCCATTAAAGTTTCAGTGTATAAAATAAAAGCATTAGAAAATCAGAACAAACATATCCTGAATAATGGAGTCATCTGCCATTTTCTTGGCCCCGCTTAGTACAGTTGGAATCAGAAATTCATAAAATGAAAGGAAAACACTTACCAATTATACGAGTCTCTTTCCCACCATCCCGACATGTTTCTTGACAGATCGCGATGTCCACCAAAACGGACACATGAAAACTAATTTCCCCTGAATTTTAACACCTGAACTCTTCTCGTGAAGACTTTCTTCACGAGAAGAGTGAAGAAAGTCTTCACTCTTCTCGTCTTATTGAAAGGTTCATGCTTTTAATGGAAAAAATAAATTCATTTATTTAAGCTAGGACCTGATCTCTCTGATCAAATATATCCTGCGCCCGCTCACCCTAATTTTTCGGCGTAATATAAAAGTCAGTAATCTCGAGTTGGTCCAACCTTTGCTCTACAATATCATTTACTTTTTCCGAGAAGTCTTTCCACTAGATGTTGTTACGTTGCTGCGGTTTTGGAATTCCCTTCCGTTCTTCCAGCAGAGAATTCGTCAGTTCGTTCGCTGATGTCGGGCAATTAGACTTAACTATCTGCATTCCAAATAATCCCTCAGACAATCCTACCCCTAGCAAAGTTCTTCAACGTCGATCGCAACAAATCCTTCGTGTTGATAACGAAAAGGCCTTCACTCAAATTTTGCAATGGAAGAAAGAATTGTCTAGAATTTAATTGAATAAGGCAGCTATAAGATTCTCCATTACTGGAAGTAGTTTTTTTTTTACATATTTATGTTTTTATGGGTTTTATATTTTTATTTTGTGTTTTTATGGTTTTTGTATTTTTATATATTTTTTTAAATCTCTTTTATAGCTAGCTTCAAAGGAAAACAGTCCCAAATGATAAATCCTTCTCCACAGTCTTCACAGTTAAATCAACACATTCTACATGTTCCGTTCTCAGAGAATCCGCCACAGTCAAACTCGTCCATCGCACTGAAAAATTTCCGAAGAGAGATTTCCACCTGTGATAACTTCCACGGCTGTAGAGTTCAACGGCGGCGCGCTTTCCACCACTCGACCTAACAGTCGGCATTGTCCTTCGTGATATTAGGTCTGAGCCCGACCATGGAAATTTACGTTCTTCAGATCTCGATGAACCGCTGTCGTTTGGTGCTGCTTGCAGAAAGGCATTTCCGAATTTGGTAGCGAGAACGAGAATGGGTGATTTTTTCCAACCATACTGCTACCAGGTCGCGATTGACCCAAGGCGTTTCCACTTCACAATAACATCAATTGAGTGGAGTGCAATTCATACATCAGAATACAATTCAATATGAGATACAACACAGATAGTAATTACGATATCTAATTGCAGTGCGCTTTATTAATACATAGTACAAATGAGAAAAAATGCAAGAAAAAAAAATACAATTTGGGTGGATATACAAAATAAGACACACTTTCAAAGATATGCAATATGGGACAAACATTTAAGTTGCGGGACGATAAAATAAATAAGACAGATTTTATTATTATAAATATACACACATGTCCGAAAAAAAAAAGGTGATTGTCGTACTGGCAATTACGCAAGCATGAGGGAAGATACAGTATAATAGATATTCACTTGTTATATATCTACGATTACATGAATTATTAGATACATAATTAGTTAATATATGCTTAAGATTACAAATCTTAATTTTTGCATAATTATTAGATTCTCTCTCTCTCTCTCTCTCTCTCTCTCTCTCTCTCTCTCTCTTTGTGTGTGTGTTCATTGCGTTTGTTAGTAGTGGCTGTATGTTGAAAGGATTTGTGGAAAAATCTCTCTGTTGGTTTTCGGTACTGCAACATCTCACTTTCTCCAACAGTTCAGATTATAATCCGAATTAATTATACACCGAAAAATGTTCACTGTCTTCTTGATGCACATTAATTTCAAAATATATAAGGTGTGCGTAATTGTAAAGTTAGGATGGTTTAGTTTTACTTGGAGTATGACGGTGGAAAAGAAGTTTGCGTTGCTCTTTTTTGTTTTATTTTGGAACGTTATTATGGGCAACAGGTGATTTGTATATTGACCAGTATTCGAACGTGACGGTTTCTGTTGGTGATGCATCTTCTTTTGTTTGTCAAAAAACGAAAAATGGGAATCCCTCTTCAAGTTGCTGTCGATATAAAGATCGAAGTATCTTATTAAATTAGTTGTTTATTAACCCCACCCCCACCCCCCCACACACAATGATAAATATTCAATTGCCATCTCGATTTTAACTGGTTTTTATGCTTTTTACTTCTTCCCCGTCGACTATCCACAGGCACATCTTTACTTGTCCAGGGCAGACCCTGTCCGTCGGATCAAAGTCACAACTCACGTAACTGGTTAACTGGTGATTCGTTTCATTGAGCACCGTTATGACGTCGTCGTCGTAATTTGGGAATAGACTCGTAGGTTTTTCATTTCCGTTATAGAATTGATCAGTTTCCATTCTTTAATTCTGTCATTCATACTGTGAACGAATTCCGTTAAGATCAAGTTTTCTTTCGCACATTTGATCTCTTTCTTAAAGGTTTTCGCAATGTTTCCATACTGATTTACAAATATTTGATTGTATGAATTAGATTACAGTTTTTTAAACTGTGATTTAATTCATCAATCAGTAAAAGGGTTTGATAAAATCAAGCCCTTTTACTTGTTTGTCTCTGAAGTTTATTAGACGATCTGCTTATGTTTCCTCGAGCCGTGGTTATAATTTATATCTAAGCATGTTCACCACTACAAATAGGTGTGCGGATGTACCTGATCAGTAGCGTCTGGCGTATATAATTAGCAGAGATTGTGTTGAGAACTTAATTTTTAAAAATAAATCTTATATTCACTTGAAAACAAAGTACAAAGCGAATTTATCCCTCCTCCCTCCACAATCCTATCTCTCTTTCCTTAAAAATAATGTAATACGTACCTTAACTATTAATAATGTATACTACAACGACAAAGTGAACTAGTTTGGCTATATTACTGATAAGATATTTTTGTCTACAGGTTAATGATATTCCTAAAATCAGAGAACTACTAAGTGATTGAGTGCAAATTGAGACTTACTTAAATCCTTCACATCTCATTACGTGCAATACAAATAGCATGCAACACACACTATGATTGTTTATTACAGTTTGTTTGGTAATTTTCATATTTTAGTTTATTGATATTTTGTTTATGAGCCGTTTCTTAATTAGGAGGAACTCTTAGGTAGCCTTTCTTCTTGAGTTCGTTTAAATTGTACAGGAAGGTTGCTCTGGTTTCTGCAGGTCTGAAAAACTGACGTCCATTTGACAACATTTCTGATAATAATGGTACGTAAAGGTGGAACACAAGATGGCCCTTGTATTCAGTACTATCGCGATACGTGATGAACTCAGTTATCAGTGACGGGTAAGGTGTAGTGCGGCACTTTACCGATTTGCGAAACTACTTAGCGATGAAAGAGTTCTACCCACTGATGTTAGGGACTAAAAGGGGTTAGAGGGTTTATCTATTCTAATTTAATAATAATAATAAATTAGACAGCGTAGCTTATAGTTATTAAATTAGCCAACGTGTTCTCTTATTCCACTACAAATTATAATCTTCACCTGTAATTTAAATGCCAGTAAAAGCTAGGGAACGTAAAGAATGAAATTAAGAAAAGCTCCGTCGATTTAGGAATGAGGTTTTTGAATCAGTAAATATGAATGTCGATATCAGAATAAAAAAAAAACGAACTCACTCGTAGCTTATGTTAGCCGTATATAAAGAAAACTAAATCGTACCTTAAATCCTATCTTAAAATAAAAAATGCATGGATATTCCTGTCAATGGGTTTTAACCTTCATGCATCTAAACTTATTCTTTTGTTATTTATAAGCGCATTTGTTGTTATCACAGTTATAAATTATTTAAATTAAATATTCAACTCCTTGTATCGTTTTCAGCGAATATTGCAGTAACTAAATTTGGTAAAGACGTTTAACTTTTTAATTATTATTAAAATGAGATATTATTAAGAAGGATTGATTGAAAATTAATATAAATTAATTTATATAAGCTAAATTAGTAAAGAATAATTACTAGTTATATTTCTAGAAATCTACTCACTTTATTCCTTATTCTGAAGCAAAATGAAGGCCATGATAACGTAGGTCTAACTGTTCGTTTTTAACCGTTCTTTGTGTTTGAACGATATTCATTGTTGATGGACAACAATACATAAATTGAACAATACACTTCATTTTATTTCAACTATTAAGCAAAATAACTGATTTATTCCGATTACAATAATATGTTTCCTACATAGTTATGGAAAATGCCTAATTCTTCCTGAAGTAAATAATTACACATCGTCTTAGAGGTGGAGTGGTGTATATTACGATTCCAAAATGTGAAAAAAAAAAGAAAAACAAAAATCCTGAGACAAATAATCAGCAGAAGTTATCAGCTGGATATTATCTTTAAAATAGTGAATAAGTATCTTTTAACATTGAATGTATGAGTTTGTATTTGTATTTATTATTCAAATATTTAAGTGCTGTACTGATAACTACCTACTATGATTTTTTTTTCTTTTGGGCAGAATATCATCGTTTTACCTTTTCCATTTTAAGCTTATTACTCCATTTGTTTTTCAGAGATTTCTTAAGACTGAAATCTCCTTTTACTTCAACAAAGAATTTTCGCATTTTCCTTCGACAAATGTGCATAATAAAGACAGCATAAAGTGATCTGCGTGAGTGGGAATCACCATCTACAATATATATCACATTATGAAGGAAAGCAGCATTGAATTCAATGTGTACCGGGTGGCAATAATTAAAAATATGTTTTGGACGAAACTCAACAAAACGTGATAATAACAAATCTTAGAAATATCTAAGATTTGTTATTATCATTAGACCTTTCCTCCTAGCCTTGAAACGCCAGAATTCTCGAATTGCTGCATTAACGTTACATTGTTCTTGATAGTAAAGCTTGACTAGCAACGCACGTTCTGGTGAGTTTCACAGCACTTCAGTCTTATCAGAATGACTCAAATCCGTTTCGGTCTTCCCTATATCCACCAACTGGTGAGTATAATCAATGAGATTATGCAAATATCAAGTACTAACAGCTCCTAATATCCCCTGGTGGCAGAATGTTTTACTATTTTTATCTTCTGTAAATAAAATCCCATTTTACGGAGTGTACTTACGTCAAGTTTGGTTGAATTTCGTCCAACAGGGCTCTGAACACCTCCTCTTTAGTTACTACCACCCTCTATATAAAAGAAATGTTAATCTCAGCTCTTTACGTTTTGCAAGTGATGCGATACTTCTGAATTCCTTAACTAAATTGAATGAAATGAAAATCAGCAATAAAAAGTCCAAAACTGTGAAAACAGGAAGAACCTAAAAGACTTCTACTTCATTCTCAGTGCAGAACCAAGCGAACAAGACAAATATTTCAGCAATTCAGGCACGATTTAATGAAGATTCCAAATTAAAAATGGAAACAGATAACAGAAAAAACAATGGTGGTAATGAAGCGAGTCAACTAAATAAATGTAGATGGAATAAAACAAAAAAAACAATAGTCAATTAAAAGGACACACAGACAAGTTTTAACTGGTGTATAAGAAAGGTGTGTTTGAAATAAAACACATTATTTTGAATGAAGAACAAGAAACTGAGAAATGTTGAAGTTTTAGCAGATGGATCAATGGCACAATCATGTTAAAAGTAAAGATAGAAGGAAACTATTAGGAATCAATTGATATTCAGAATCACTGAAACAGAATCCGACAAGAACGGTTAGAAAAATAGGAATTGATGCCAAGATCGCTGGAAAAATATCTCCAGAAACTAAGAATGAGGAAGACTGATGAGAAAGAAATGAATCAGAAAGTGGAAATAGAAGATAGGACTTCACTGAAGTCATCAAGATATTTTGTTCGGGATTTAAGTGGCTTTTATTTTCTGTTCCTCTTCATTTTTCAGATAGTTCGTCTTTGTCCCATGATATGATTTTCATTTTTTTGTCGTCCTTCTTCTCTTCTTGTTTCCTCCAGCCAATTTCTTCCAATGGCTTGTCCCTTCTGTTTCTCCTTGAAATGCTCTTCTTTACTTTTAAACCAGAAAGTATTCACTAAACGATTTTTTTTTCTAATGCTTCTGGCATTTGTGTATAGACATAACAAGTTACCCCTTCGCCTTTTCTTATACTTAAATGTAGTTAGCTTTTCCCAGGTGGAAAACGTTCTCTTTTCCATTTTCCCCTCCACACACTCAAAATGCAAACCTTTAGTGACTCTCTTGCGTAATCTCATTCCAATGAATAATTTCTCAACGCAGCTGATGCCAAATCCATTCAATTTCAGGCACCCTCTTAAACAAAACTTTTCTATTATCAGAATCACTCAAATCATCTAAAACCTCGCGCCCATTTTTCTACGCAACCTGTGCAATGAATCGTTTGCTTTAATTGTCTTCCTTCTTAACTCATTAGTATCTTACCTTGGCAATAAACTAACCATTTTTACTTTCTAACCTTTCTATCATCAAACCTTTCATATCTCTCGCATGCTATATTTGTCACATCTAAAATTATTACTTCCGGCTATCACTACCACCTCTTTATCTTTTTGTTTTTCTGTTGCGTTTGTTACATTCTTTATTTTTGCTACCGAGAAGCTCGATGTTGTGACTCCTTCGTCACTCGCAATTTTTTTTTTTTTTTTGCGAGTGACTTCTATTTGCTTGTATTTTATTTGACTTATCATATAATAGTTATTATTCGTTGAAAACTTACGACTTACTGTGCTTTTTTTATAGTTATTTTTTTCTCAATTTTCCTTGTATGTCTTCGTTCTAAATTTTTTCTGCTTTCTCCAACCCCTGAATGATTTTCGAATTATTCCTTTTAATCTTCAAATTTGTTTCGTTCATATTTCTTTATTAAAGTTATCAGTGGAAGGTTCTTTTTACAGGTTCATTTGCGCTTTCGACGCAGTGTATATATATATATATATATATTGTATTTGCGTATTTGCGGTGTGTATTTGCGAAAATGGTAGCTACTGTCCTGGAGTTCACCTTTTCGTGATATCATACCGGGTGGGTGTGAGGGGAGGGGAGGGGATGGGAAAGTGAGGTTAACGGGAATAACATCTAGCGATGCCTTTTTGAATCTACTAATTCTTTGTCAGTTTTATGGCAGTGTAGAATTTTCAGAATAAGACGCATCCTAATAATAATAATAATAATAATAATAATAATAATAATAATAATAATAATAATAATAATAATCTGGTTATCAAGACCTTAAGCGATCGTTCCCTTTCTTTCGGATCTTCGAACGAACTTCTACAGAACGAATTACATCATATTACGTCTACGTTTTTATCAAATGGATTTAGTGATATCTTCGTCGATAAAAAATGTTCAGTAATTAAACATTCCTGCGTGTTCAGCTCACAGGGAATAACTGGTATTCCTCTCCCTTATGTGCAAGGCATTTCCAAATGTGTAGCGAAAATTTTAAACCCGCCGAACATTTTTGTTGCCTATCATTACGGAAGAAATATCTCCACTTTTCTCACATCTCTTAAGGACAAACTTCCTTCTCTTACTTTTGCGGATGCTCAGCAGAGCAGATTCCTTGTTCTTGTGGCGTATCATATTATGGAGAGACTGGAAGATCTGTTTTTATTTGTCTCGACAGACAGAAATCGTACATAAAATATCAAGAACCTGGTCAATTTGGACTTGCTCTGTTATGTCATGCCCAACAAACACATAGTCTAATGGGATAGAACAAGAACTACGTTATAACTCGAATATGACTACAGAAATTCAGCTTCAAAGGTTTACGAAGGGTTTTCCAATTTCCCTGCATAAAGTTCGTGTTAGAAATTGCAAATCTTACAAAGAAATATTAATATTAAAGAGTGGATTCACGCCAACATAATTTATACGGTTGTTTTTTACTCTCATATTCTTTTCGAATTCACAAGGAATTCTCGTTGATTGTATTCGTTCAAGCCACACATTCTCCCTAACATACAACAACTAATGAAATTTCGATCTGTCCATACTAATAACCTGTAAAAGCAGCAGATCTTATCACGCATAAAAACTGGAGAAAATTCAAGAAAAATTAAAGTTGTTGTTGTTGTTTTTTCTCGAGTCCGTTTACAATTTCATAATTTAAATACTTTAAATCAAAATCAGCAATGTATAAATAAAACCTTCTGCTGTTTGGCAATATCATATATGTTATATACATTAATAACAGAAAAAATATTAAAATGAAATAAAACATTAATTATCCATGAACAACAAGTTTTACATTTTTAAGAAACAATTTTTTTAAAAGGGATATTTAAGTTATTTAAGGCATTTTATTTGTCGCAAAGGTCTATTAATTCCCATCTTATGGGAATTAATAGACCTTTGTCGTCTAGCTTTTGCAATTCGGCGCACGCTTTCTTTTATTACATGCTGAAATGAATTTTGTTCTTGACATTATACGATTCACGATATAGTAATAAAAGTCCTTGTTCTTCCACCCACTCACTTTTCGATTATCAGTTACCTTCTCCTGTTGATTGTATTTCTAATCCACATTTATCCGATGCCTGAACACTGCACCGCTCTTTTTCTCACATACTTCGTAATACAGAAATTAAAATAAATTCCAGTTACGTAACTTTCTCAAATCTAAGCTTGGATCGCATCCTGGTTCTTATTTCTCGTTAAAGAGAAACATTTTCTCGCTTAGTCTTAATTTTCTCAATACCGAAATCTCTTGACAAGACGAAATTTTTCCTCTTTGCTTTATTGTAACCTTCAATCTTTCTTGGCTTAAACATCGAAATATCGCCTACTTGACAGCCAAGATATCTTTCTTCTTTCGCTGATGGCATTGCTTTGACGGTGAAGAAATGCAACAACCTTTTTGCTATTCCAGACAGTCTTCAAAGTTCTTGCCCCCCCCCCTCTTTTTTTCTTTGTTCTAAAGTTGGCGACTCTGAAAATGTTGTCTCGGTTTTTACTTAATTTTCTTCCTGGTTTGCGTCAAATTTGTTAAAGCTTAGAAAACAATCACGTGACAAGAGTGAGTGTTATTACAGATTCCCATGCGCACATGCGAAACCGCACAAAATTGAAAACAAAATTCAATTAAATCTTAGAAATGTCACAGAGCTGTGTCCTATGTGCTCAGTATCTTGTCCATTTTTATAAACCCCTCTGAATTCGAATTTATTTCTATGGTATTTGCTTTCAAGATGTTCCGAATTGTTCCGTCAGACCATGTTATGATAACAGGAGTGGCCTACTTAAAGTTCCGTATGATGATGATGAAGGTTGTCGAAAAAAGAATATTAGCATTGCTTAAATAATTCACAAACTCGTCCTTTCTTAATTTTTTTTTTACCGCCAATAATTAAGCAGGTGAAATATGTTTATTCTTTTAGAGAAGATTAAACAGATTTCGCCCACGTCTTATTACTTGTAGGGTGGGAATCACGAGTTCTGTTGATGTAAGCGAGGAATTGTCTGGTTGGATGTAACTTTTAAATCGGATGGTATTTAAAAAACAAAACAGTCTAACATTGTTTTCTTGATAATAATTTTGATAAATAAGTATATTTAATAAAGCTATTTAAACGAAATAAATTATATTCATTTGTTTAATTAAATTCTTTTATAAATGCAAATTTTTTTGCCTAAATAACATTGGAGAAAGGACATAACCCTGGGGAAGCCCATTGATAAGCGCAACTGATGTTTTGCACCGTGTAACTTGAAGTAGTTTATAAATGAGACCCTGCCTCCGAACCGTATCATAGGCGGCAGTGAGGTCTATAAAGCCAACTGAAGACTTAAGGCGCTGCTGAAATCCTATTTCTAAATAAGAAGTCAAAGTTAGGACCTGGTCTATAGAGCCTCTGTTTGGATTGGATCCTGCCTGTTTAATAGGTATATGTTCCAGTATTTTTGGGCCTATTCTGTTCAGTAAATGTCTCTCCAATAATTTAAGACCTATAAACACCTATAATATCAAAATAATTTTGAAAACTATAAAATTGGAAAATTGAATGCGCTGGTGGAAAACGGAGATGACGTCGCTCTGTATTGTGAATGATTAAATTAGTGGGAAAATGGAATCTGGAAGTTCGTGAATTTTCTTCATTTTTGTTTCTTAACTACATTTTTGGAACAGATTTTCTTTTATTTCACATTAGTTTTTTTTTTGACGGTTTCCTATAACAGATAGATACGGAGAATGGATGATCTGGATTAGTTGGAATTACGACCTTGCTTCAGCCATAATTCCTACTAATCGACCCAATCCATTTGACACTCAGAATTTTTATTTACTATTTTGACGTAATCCAGCAAAGGTTGGTCGATTGGTAGATCCTCTGCTACTAATGGCTTTCTCAAAAAGTTAAGCAAGTTTGAGTGCGGTTAGTTCAAGCTAACCGCTGTTAAACTGAAGCTCGCCCGTAGCTATAGATACTACATATAAACACAAACATAACAATAGAAATAAATATTCAACGTATTTAACACATCTCCTACAGACATCACTTCTCTAATTAGATTAATAATCTCAGTAAATTCTTGAAATGCAATGAACAAATTCAGGAATCGATTTTCGGTCTTCCCACCGGTTTGAAAATTAGCGGAATTGAACTCGCTGAATTCTTATTCCCCTCTCTGCTCACGTGCATCTCTTATTACGGTAGATACGTGGATGATCTACTGTGCATCGGTAACGCGGATGGTACACAAAAGTTAGCCCGTTCATTCAACACCTTTAGCAGCAGATTTAAACTTCTCAGTTGAGTATGAAGAAAATAAAATCACGAATGTCTGCAATTTGACCGTCATTAGATTCAATCGCCATATCAGTACTAAACGCCTACAAATACTCATCTTCTGATACAACTTTAATCCAAGAAATTACTGGTCCGCCAGATAACTTCAGCTCTCTACAATTTTCCAAACAACTCACACAATATGCAACTCACTCAGCCCCAAACCACTTCTCTTCTTCTCAAAGCCACATATCAAAACGGCATACAGTTTAAAAAGTGTCATGTTTTATATCCAAAACATTTATAAATCCAAAAAGGGAAGAATCAAATTATAGAATTGTCTTCACCACTAGCAACAATCTACAACTAAAACAGAATAACTCAAGCTAACACGCTATTATGCCATAATCTCGTTTATAAGTTTAACTGCAGTGAGAATGCAATACCTGTTTTATTATTATTATTATTATTATTATTATTATTATTATTATTATTATTATTATTATTATTATTATTATTATTATTATAAGGACACATCAAGGATTGATTCTCCCATCATTCGTTCTCTTAATTCGAAAAGGTCTCCATTATCAGTTTCCAAAGAAATGAATCCAAATCACGTAGTTCTGAATCACTAATAATAAGAATCACCCAATGTGTCACAAACAAATCCTCTTCCTCGTGATGCGACCTGCGCGCATATCTCGCTCCAGCATTCTAAGTCTGTAACGTGTTGAAAGAATTTTTTTTAAAAAATTATTCTCATTTAGAAATCTCTGTGTTAACATCTCTTTTTTCTTTGTGTTTATTGTATCAATCGGATGAAGTACAGAAGAATGTGTGTACAAAATTAGTCATGGATTACTAGTTTCAGAGGTGCATGTAGACAAATCACATAAACTGAAGTCCCAACCCTACCAATGAAGTATGGAAGGGGTCATCTCATTTCTCGTTTCCTGATCTCTTATGGAACCAGTTGTATTTGCAGTCGTACGAAATGCTGAAGAAAAACGTAAGTCATACCATAACCACAGGAAGACGTGTCAACTGACACTGCATCTACACATTTAAATGAAATAATCGTTTTTTTCCCTGAAAACACTTGAGCTTCCTCTCCACAAACTCAATGCAATTGCAGGCACTCTCTCCGCACCCCCCCCCCCTTTGACAACCCATATTCAACATGGTTTGAATTTTGAGCTAGTTTATCTGTTCGTGATCATAGTTTCACTAATCTCTGAAAGTGAAACTTTAAGAGCATGAAATCATGTTTTAAACCTGTAAAATCATTCATTCAATAGTGAATATTGGGTTCGATCGAGAAAGAGAGCTTCGCTTCAACCATTGTCCTGCTAGTATGAGTTACAGCCAGAGCAACTAAGGTTAAAGAGGCCACTCTATTCACCATGTTAGTTTTTGTGTCCTTGTGGACGTTGCTTGTTTTACGGGATTAAGAAACCAAGTTTCCGAGATAAGAGCAAAATCCCAGCTAC
This sequence comes from Typopeltis vanoorti, assembly GCF_054136105.1. NCBI lineage: Eukaryota > Metazoa > Arthropoda > Arachnida > Uropygi > Thelyphonidae > Typopeltis > Typopeltis vanoorti. The sequence goes on from NC_143561.1 coordinate 12,748,952, forward strand.
CTCTATATGAATGGGGACTGGTTTCAGAGGAATATACATACACCAGTAGAATAGAACAGTATTCATCTATGCTATACTATAAGCATTTCAAAAGAACGTGTACGATATATTTTCCATTAAGAACTGCAAATGAATAAGCTTTGCGCAAGAAGATGGGTGCGGAGCTTGCTCACAGCAGATCAAAAATGAACTCGAATGAACATCTCTAAACAGTGCTTGGAGCATTTTAATAAGAATAAAACTGATTTTGTGCATCGAGTTATTACTATGGATGCGACTTGAATTCACCATTACACATCAGAATCCAAACACAAGTCAAAGCAGCAGAAGAAAGCGATTGTTCAGCGCCAAAGAAGACAAAGTCGGTTCCATCAGCAGGAAAAGTCATGGCATCGGTGTTTTGGGATGCTAAAGGCATTTTGTTTATTAATTATCTTGAAAAAGCTAAATCAACAACCGGAGAATAATATTCCGATCTTTTAACCAGACTACAGGAAAACATTCATGAGAAAAGACCCGGTTTGCAGAAGAAAAAATCACCTTTCATCAGGACAATGCACCTGCCTACAAAGGTCTTTTGGCAACCAGAAAATTAAGGGATCTACGCTATGAATTGTTGGAACATCCACCCTATTCCCAGATTTGGCTCCCTCTGACTTTTATCTCTTTCCAAAACTAAAACTCTTCCTCGCTGGTCAGCGTTTTTCTTCGACTCAAGAGGTGATTGCAGCTGTAGAGGGGTATTTTGCAGATCTTACTGAGAACCACTACAGGGACATGATAATGGCGCTGGAGAATCGCTGGAACAAATGTATTATTATATATGAATGTATTATTACATGAATAACTGACGTACATTTGACACTATTTCTTATAATCATTCAGAGCTAGGAACAAACGATGGCCGCTGTGTTCCGTACTATCGCGATCTGCGATGAACTCAGTTATCAGGGACGATTAAGATGAAGTGCGGTACTTTACCGATTTCCAAAACTACTTAGCGATGAAAGAGTTCTGCCCACTGACGTTAGGGACTAAAAGGCATTTTTGAGGGTTCATTTATTCTAATTTAATAATAATAAATAGAAAATATACTTTACGATTATTAAATTATTCTATCAACTTATCATCCTAATTTACCGCAAATTATAATCTTCACCAATCATCTAAATTGCCAATGAAAATTAAGGAACGTAAAGAATGAAATTATGCAACGATCCATTGAGGCTTTAGTTTTTTGAATCAGTGAATATGAATATTTTTATTAGAATCAAAACAATGAACTCACTCGTATCTTATCTCATCTTATTTTGGTTCAATATATAAAGAAAACGCAATTTTTATCTTAAATCCTATCTTAAACTAAAAAGGCATAAAGCATGAACACTCCGGTGAATGGGTTTTAACCTGCCTTTATTTAAAAACAATCTTTTCTTATTTATAAACGCATTTCTATTATTTCAGTTAGAACGATTTCAGTTAAATATTCAAATCGTTGTAATAGTTTAGCGAATATTTTTATATCTTAGCAACTTAAATTGTTACAGATGATTAATAGTTAAATTATTATTTATGATGACAAATTATCAAATTATGAAGGACTGAACTTAAAATTAATACAAGTAATTAAACATAATCTAAATTAGTAAAGACTAATTATTAGTTATATTTACAAAAACCTACTCACTTTCTTCCTCATTCTCAAGTGAAAATGATTGGTCCAGAATATTCTTTGATTTCGTGACCACGATTCCAGGATGAGGAAGGTGCTTAGCCCCAAACCTATAAGTACACTTTATATGCATTCGTATGGCCGATTTGCCTGATTGTGGGAAGAGGGGAAAACCTTTTCTCCTCCGTACGAAACTGACTACCTCACATTCAGTAGAAAAGCTCTGATAAAGATTCTTCGTGTCGTAGAAGGGATTCGTTATCACGTTTTTCTAACCGAAGGGAATCGTCGAAGCAGATTTTGGTATGGATTCGCTCAAATTTCTATAACATACTTAATCAGACATTTTTTAAAGAAAATGAGCGTACGTATCGTTATCTCAAACACTTCCCAAAATTCCATTGATTCGCAACTGTCCACGTTTATCCATTTGATATTGTCCTACCAATGACCGAGATAATCGATCCTGTTGTTTCACTTACCTGCCAGAAGATGAAACACGCTCTTAAAGGGGTACTTCCATCGCAAAGAAATGCGATTCCACAGAATTATGAAGTATAATAATGGCGCAAATAAATGTGGCAACCCTTTTAAAAAACCAACGATACATGGTCGCGATGTGAAACGCTTTGGAGAAAGTATACGGAAATGGGAAAAGGATGTAAAAGTTATCCATTTCTTATTCATTTCTTATTCATCATAAAGAGAACTACTACAGTCTAGACTAGTGGTTCCCAAAGTATACGCCGCGGAGCCCTGAGGAGCCGTGGCTTCCTCCCAGGGGCGCGGCTATTACAAAAGTTTCATAATTTTATTTCCATTTTCAATTCAATGTGATAGGACGCGACATCTAGTGGACCTGGTGCAAACCAGTAACTCACTCAGTAATAACTGTTTGCAGAAGCCTCTACAAATGGTTACTAGATGGCGCTCTACAATAATTAAGTTTCTAGATTTAGTTTAAGTTTTTAGTTTTCTCGATTTAAATTTTTCGATCTTAGAGTTCGCATACTGGCTGTAAAATAATAAGGGATTTTTATCCCCTTAATTTAATTAACTTCGCCAGGAAAAAAAAAATAGCCGTTTGGCTTTTTCATCTTAGTTATAATATAATATAATATAATATATGGGCACACCTTTCTGGCATTCGTAAAGTGAAGGTATGTAAGTTCTTTTCACTTAAACTTTGATATCATCCATCATCCAGGTCTAACTACTCACTGATGAAACAAAGTTGAAACCGGTCTGGGTAGTGACCTTTCCTCATAATGTAAAGCAATATTTCATCTCCTAGGAGCTGTGTGTTTTTACATTATGAGAAAATATGAAGATAGTGAGGGATCTTGCTCCAACTTTGCTTCGAATTGCCTTGGTGTGGTACTACCAGGTGGTCACTTACGCTTGGATTCACCGATAGTTCGTCGGCATGAAACTCTTAGATCGTAGTTTTCGATCTTAGAGTTTCGCACACCGGCTGTAAAATAATAAGGGATTTTTATCCCCTTAATTTAAGTTTCTCGATTGTTTTAGTAGTTTCTCGAACTGTTTCGGTTCTTTGTATTCATATATAAATAGCTGTCGGTTTCGCGGTATTAGCGCTGAATTAGTTTTCGGAGATTGTATCCACTGAATATTGTTGTGATTTAGTCAAGTGAAGTTTTTGAGGTATTTCTTCTCGTATGTATTTATAAATATGGATCGGTTTTTAATAACAGTAATAAGCGTTGTGAGAGAGAAAATAAAGAGGGCGCACCGTCAAAGAGTGTGAAGAAGCGTGAATATGATGACAGTTATTTGGTCTTTGGTTTTACGTCGACAGAAGTCAATGGTGAAGGGATGCCGCAGTGCGTACTGTGTATGACAGTTTTGGCACCAGAGGGCATGCTACCAAGTTGAAACGCCATTTAGAAACCAATCATCCCAGCATGGCTAGTACATCTCGTGACTACTTTACCAGAAAGTTAAAAGAGTTAAATCAACAAAAAGGTAGTTTTATAAGCAGGCGTCATTACTAAGCAATGCTTTGCTAGCATCTTACAAGGTGGCACATAGAATCGCAAAATATAAGAAGCCTCATACCATTGCAGAGGAACTCATTCTACCGGCTGCTGTAGATATGGTGAACATGATGATCGGTGAGTCTGCGAGGAAGCTACTTTCAAAAGTGCCTTTGTCCAATAACACCGTCAGTCGCAGAATACAGCACATAGGGAGGACCTCAATGATCAATTAATTGAAAAAATAAAAGGGAAGGAATTTGGGTTGCAGCTGGATGAGGCCACAGATAATAATAATGATGCTCACTTGATTTGCTATGTACGGTTTATAGATGGTAATAACATTGTAAAAGACCTTCTCTTTTGTAGAAGTATCACTGCTGGTGCTAAGGCCCAAGACTTGTTTGAGATCCTTGATACTTTTATATCCGAAAATAACTTGAAGTGCACTAAGGGCGTTGGTGTCTGTACTGATGGTGCTCATTCTATGTCCGGCTGTTATGGAGGATTGCAGGCATTTATTCGAAGCAAAGCGCCTGATGACTGTGGACCCATTGCGTTATTCACAGGGTTTAAGGAAGAAAATAACGAAAATTTTGTGAATGAAGATTTTTTGGTAAAACTTGCATACTGATGTGATATTTTTGAAAAGATGAAAGCTACGAATCTCTCCCTACAGGGATGCAACATGCACCTTTTAAAGTCGATTGAGAAAATTTCTGCTTTAAAAAAAAAACTATGGAAAAGAAAAATGAATTAAGACGGATCCAAAAATGAATGAAGACGGAGACAAAGACTGTTTCCCCTTGTTGCAACAGTTTTTGACCTCCAATGGAGTTGATTTCTCTCGAGGTATAAAATCCATTTTTGAATTTCATACCTCGTTTATGAAGAACACTTTCATTTTTGAAGAACACTTATCACAGCTTATCACAGCACTTATCACACTTATCACCTGGTTTGAGAAATATTTTCAAAATGATAACATCGATAAATTTGCATGGATTCAAGATCCATTTAATGCCAGTGCTGCATCTGAATTTACTGCTGCAGAAGAAGAGAATCTTATTGAGTTGTCTTGCGACAATACGTTGAAAACAAAATTTAGCAGCATGGAATTAACTGAATTTTAGATATCACTAAAAGATGAATATCCCCTTCTGAGTGAAAAAGATCGGAGTATTTTAATTCCATTTGCGACTTCTTATTTGTGGTAAGCTGGATTTTCGACAGTCACTGTGATAAAAACCAAGATTCGCGCGAAAATCAATGTGGCGAAGGAAATGAGGACGGCTGTGTCCAGTTTGATTCCAGGATTTGAGAAAATGTGCGGTAATCAACAGGCTTATCCGTCCCACTAATGATAATTAGTTGGATTTGTTCAGTTACTTTTTCTGGTGATATTAAATACGTGTTTTATTTATTTTAATCTAACTCTTTAATTAAAAAAAATTATTCACTATTTCGCAAAGTGCACTTGTTAGAAACTGACATAGGGAACATTGGGAAAACCAGGATTCAGCAAGGGCACTGAGAATCGAAAAGGTTTCGGAACCACTGGTTTAATCCTTTAGTGAAAATCTCGTCTTACGCGTAGAGTGGAAATTACGTGTAAAGGGAGGAAAAGTCTGGTTAAATGCAACTTTTATCTTTTTAATACTTTGGCAGTTAACATTCTAGCACTGTTTTCCTCATAATAATTTTAATTATATCTTTAATAAAGCTGTTTGAATTAACTAAATAAATGTACTTGTTAGAATCTGACATAGGGAACCTTGGGAAAACCTGCATTCATCAAATTAATTAAAAGAAACACACGTATTAACCACAGTGAAAATTATTTAGTTGTAAATATTTCATCCTAAGTATCTTAGGACATCATCAGTACAGTAGTTTAAAACAATAATAGGAATAACATACAGTTAGGGCGCATGATTACAATAGAATCTCATTAAACGTGCGTAACGTGTTACAGAAGTAAAAAAAAATATTTAACACAATTTGTGTGACCATTTCCTATACTTGAGGAATAGTAAGAACGTCGCTGCGGTTTAAGTTTGGTCTGTATAGTAGGGCTTCAGAACTTTCTTTGCATAAACGTTCATGTTCATATAAAGAACTATGTACAAGTTTAGACTTTTCCTAATGGATCCTTTGGTTTGGATTTTCATTTCCGCATTGAGAAAGCCAGATTTCTGCGGTTTAAAAAGACGAATGTGGTCTTGATGTTCCGAGATGCGTTTCTGAACAGACCTACCTGTGTGTCCAAAGTAAGACAATTTGCATGAGCATGGAATCTCAAAAACGCCAGGCAACATCAAAGGTGAGAGTTTTTCCTTAGGAGAAGGTGACAAGTTGTAAATTTGGTTGATAGGTTTGTAAGTAGTAGCAAAACTGTATTTCTTCATAATTTTAGAAAGGCGTTCGGAGATGCATTTGAAGTGAGGTATGGGAATCCGATGGACTTCTTCCTGTCTGGTTTCATATGTGGAGAAGTGACCGATGATTTATTGAGTAGGTTTAGGATTATATCCATTTAGGATGGCTTTATTTTTTATTAATGCTAATTCCTGGTTTAAATATTCTTCAGAGGAGAAGAATTTGTGTGCTCTGGAAACTAGTGATTTAATAATGCCAGATTTCTGAGATAGATGATGAGCAGAACAATTGTGAATGTAGCGATCTGAGAATGTAGGCATGCGAAAGACAGACGTCGCGATGGAACCGTCTTCTTTTCTTTGGATTTGTCAATCCAAAAAGGAGGTACCCTGTGCAGATTCGTTTTTAACGTAAAGTTGATTCAATGATGACGAAGGTTAATTTTATATAGAAACAGTTGTAATTCATGTTAGGGATGACCCCAAACTTCAAATACGTCGTCGACATATCTTATCCAAATTTTTGGTTTGGGTTCAAAAGTGAATATTTTTTCCTCAAGGCGTTCTAGAAACAATTTCGTTCTACTTCAAATTGCAGTCTGTTGGCTTCAATACTGAAGAAATGATTGACGTTTCTTTCTATACTATGTATGAAGCCTAACTATGGGAAACATTTTGGTTAAATTGCAAATTTATGGCCTCTTGCTAGAACATTTAATTCATCTTTTGTTAGTGGACGGTTAAATAAATTGACTACCCATTTTTCCGTTGGTAATTTGTTAGTGATCTTTTTTCCATTGGTGCTCTACATATTAAATACCTTAATCTATTAAATCGATCAATAAAGATCACTAAAAAATTACCAACGGAAAAAGTGGGTAGTCAAATAGAAAGAAATGTCAGCCATCTCTCCAGTACTGAAGCCAATTCGATTTGAAGCTGAAGTGATCTACAATGTCAAACCTTCAGAATTAAATATCCAACCATCAGAATTGAAAGCTATTATTTCCTTAAAACGTAATAAAAAACACAATCATTACCAGAGCTGATAAAGGAAATACCACTGTGATTCTTGATACAAATTCATATGATATCGAAGAAGTAAATTCATTTTTCGGTCATATGACTGAAAAATGAATTTACTTCTTCGATATCGTAATACTTACGCCAAATTGGATTATGATCCTAAAAACGTCAACTCAGAAAATAAAATAAGCTACTTAATGAAATTTCCTCCTTAGATGAAGAAACAATCAAAAAACCTAAGACATACCATGCAAGACCTCCTAGAATTTACTGCTTACCTAAGCTACACAAAACTAATGTTCCACTTAGACCCGTCGTAGACTGTATCAGCAGTCCAATTTACACGTTATCAAGATTCTTATCTAACCTTCTCCGCCCTCACATAGGCCACTCAGTCTCTTCAATCAAAACTTCTACTGAGTTTCACACAAAAATTAAAGACATTCAACTATCAAAAACTGACTTGTTAATCAGCTTTGACATTGTCTCCTTCTTCACAACATTCCCCATAAAAAAGCAATCGAATTACTAACTCAAACATTTCCGTCTGATATAGTTGAATTGTTCAAGTTTGTTATTGTATCAGGTTACTTCACCTGGAAAGGTCAAATTTACAAGCAAGAAGAATGAATAGCAATGGGATCTTCTTTATCACCAAACCTGGCAAACTTGTTTCTAGAACACCTTGAGGAAAAAATATTCACTTTTGAACCCAAACCAAAAATTTGGTTAAGATATGTCGACGACGTATTTGCAGTCAGGGATCATCCCGAACCTGAATTACAACTGTTTCTAGATAAAATTAACCTTCTTCATCATCGCATCAACTTTACGTTAAACGAATCTCCACAGGGTATCTCCTTTTTGGATTTACACATCAAAAGAAAAGAAGACGGTTCCATTGCCACGTCTTTCTTTCGCAAGCCTACATTCTCAGGACGCTACATTCTCAATTCTTCCGCTCATCATCCATCTCAGAAATCTGACATTATTAAATCACTAGTTTCCAGAGCACACAAATTCTTCTCCTCTGAAGAATCTGTGTAGAAATAATTAAAAGAAATAATTAATTAATAATTAATTATTAATTAATTTAAAATAATTAATTTAAAAGAAATAATTAAATTCCGAACAAGTTTCGTGCGTCGTAACACTTACATCATCAGAGATAACGTACATAAACGTTTTACGCAATGAAATCCTATTAACAATTAATTACTCATATTAGATATTTTTAATAAATTCAATATTTTGAGAACTTCATAACTGTTAAATAATTGATAAACCGGAATAGAAAAATCTAAGCGAAGTTAGACCGATGAATTGTACTTGTTTATATTAATAATAGAATCAGGTTTATTTATTGATTAAGCTAATGATAATAAATATGTTACAGAGGAAGACCAATTATTTAAATTTTAATTTTGAAGAAAACTTTTGATAATTTTTCTCGCCATAAATAGCTTAGCTTTTCTTTCCTACTTTAAACTTCGAGATAATTTTCCGAACTTGATTGAAAATAGTTCGAAAGAATGATATTTGGGAAAAAGCATTTCTGACAGTTTTATTGTCATCATACATTTATGACATTCCTCCCCCCCCACACCTTTACATGAGTATTTAATATCAGATCTTTATTCTCAGCTTACAATTAAATGGAACTGTAATTAAATTCCATAATTTGCAAATCATTTTAAATTATTAATTTAAAAGATATGTACTAATACCGTTGCACACAAAGCGTTTTCTCTTCCTTCCTCAGTTCTGCTGTCCAAACGCGTTCATATTTCGAGATAATTTAAGAAGAACATTTTGCATTTACTTCGAGTGTTAGTAATTTACAAATAAATGCGAGTGAGAAAAATTAAAATGATTAACAGCGTTTCATTACGATGAGTTCATCTCAAAATGTTTACTTCGTCTCAAAAGATTACTTTTTCTGACAACTTCCCCTGAAATGAAGTATTAAATACGATGATGAGAATAATTGGTCTTGGGGTCATTTTCATGAGATAGATCCTTATAAGAATGAACTACAGGATTAATCATCAAGTAAACTTTTTTGCTAGCTTTTTCTTTCAGATGTTAGTGCAGGCAGCTAAGTTGTTCACCAGGAAGAAACGTTTTTTAAGTCAAGGAAATCCGAAACATTGAACAGAAAACATAACTTCAGATTAAGCATCAGATGCAGAGATTTAACTGCAGAGTTCTACAGTCATCTTTAATGTGAGCATATCAGCTAAGAAATGCGGTATACTGCTATGACTACGAGTGCTTACAATTGATGAAAACCAAGTTCCAGGAGGTACGACTACAAGTGCGACTACGCCCGCTCATTTCCAGAATACAAAAATTTTATTTACCAAATAGATTACAAGAAATATCTTAAAGTCAGGGTCGAATAAAATAATATTACACAGCGCTTTCTTTGAAAAACGATAGGTGCCGACTCTCATTTTTGCTACCAACTTACGTTAGATAAATAAGCATATTTGCATATTAGTTAAAGATGCAAAATCGGAATGAATATTTTAAGTTTCTAAATGTACCTTGTCAAAAATCACACGTCACTGTTAATAAAGGTGCCGGTACCTCGAATTATTCTTTACCGTCTATCAAAAAAGACATTGTTTTGTACATTCCTCTAAAAATTAAATTGTCCAATAACATTAATTGCTAATGATTGGAAGATTTGATATCGGAATAGCGAAATTTTAAAGCCAAGAATGAAAAACCATATTCTAAGATTTTATAAAAGAAATCCAAAAGGGGAATACATGCGGGTAATTCGGGTTTAACAACTATTGGAACTTGACTGCTTGATGAAGTCGTCAAGGCAGACATTTCTTATACCAGTCAGATATCGTCGACTGGTATAAGAAATATACCAGTCGACGTATATTTATGAAAGAAATTAAAGTCGGGATCAACCTTGATGCAACTGTTGAAAGACGGAGATTAGATTAAGGCCCAGAGAATAAGCAGAATATAAAATAAATGTGTTTCAAGTAAGATTTAAGAGGAAATGGACCGTTTTTGTTGAATGGTGTGATTGTGGCTTTAAAAATTATTACAGTTGATAAAAGGTTAAACAGTACCTTTAAGAATCGATAAGGAGAGAAATCAACTGGATGGTCAGTTCTCTTTCAGAGATATTTCTTAGATCTCTCGCTTCACGGATCCATTACCATAAAGATGAAAAACCACTCTTTAAATGAAACACCTTGAAAACAAACCACAGAAGAATGAAAATATGAATACTCACACAATTTTGTTTCTGAAGAACTGCCATCTATCTTAAATATTAAGTAAAACTAAAAATTTTTAATACGCGACATTTTAGTTTAGTAAAAACGAAATATATTCAATTAACATTTTGTAAAAACAGTTTTGATACACCAGAACTGTGTATAATGCTGATTTATGAAATTCGACATTTAAAGTGCGAATACGGGATGTTCGGCTTTCATTACGAAAAACATATTTATCGGATGATGATTTACGGAAAATGGCGCCTAACGAAAGAGCCGAATTTCCTTTTCTCTTGAAAAGCTTTTTTTTTTAAATAATAAAGCAACATTTGTTAGGTTCATTAACAGTACAAAATTGAATGTCAGTAAGAAGTAAAATAATAAGATAGAAATCTGACTTACCTATTCATCTTGACGACATGTTTGCTATGAAAACCTTCGGAACATTCTTAGTAATGAAGAGTAATGAAGGAATTAAGTGATGTTTGCAGCATCATTTCTCCCTATGAACTATAAATAAAGCAAATAACATATATTTGCATCCATAACACTAGAGTCAAAAATTCATATACAGCATGGATTTTTCATTTAACTGGTTTCCTTTTCTTTGAAGATCGGTTAGATTTCACTCACTGAACTGGAGGAAAAATACAAAACAAGTAAATTAAAATCTGCTGTAAGCAGCGTGAAAAGAGCTCTGATCAAGTCTGGTATCGACTAATGCTGTAATGAAACCAAATTTCCAGAGAACAGAGAAACCACAGACGCGATTGAAACGGAAATTTCGAAAAATTTGCGTTAACGCGAAATTATGTATACGTCGAACACGCGTAACTTGACTTATTACTCTGAATTTCTTTTCTATATATTCTATAATTTAATATTTACTATACAAATTTAAAAGATAAAATAATTAGCTGAAATAACTTACACACGTTTTGTATGTTAGCATAATAAATATTAATATGAAATAATAATAGATACAACTTCTGGAGACAGGGTTAGAAGATCACCCAGTCCTTTTTAGGACTTCCAGGGTAGCGGATGGCAATGAAGTTTTAACTGAGTCTCGGCTATTGCCGTTACCCAACCATGATTAGTGCTTTTAGCTCAATAACACTCCATTCACACATTCAGATGACGGGATAAAGTCAAACACTCAGTCCATCGTCCAGTTCTTTTTAGAACAACTTCTGGATATCATCTGTCCTCAACAGAACTTTTTTGTGCATTTGTAGATTTTGCGTTTTATAGAATTGGATGAATTATTTACACGCAGCTTATTGACTTCTGGAAACATAAGGTACGCAGGGCTTTGCTCCGACTTCCGTCGACGGAAGTCGGAGCAAAGACCTACGTACTATCTTATCTCTAACAAATCTTATTAGTGTCTTACATACAATGTAAGACACTAATAAGATTTGTTAGAGATAGGATTCGAGTGCTTCAGCTTACCAAAAAGCAAAAGCAGCTATACTGGAATGTTTTTAATGTCTTTGGATTTGAAATGCCTGATCTGGGCACGAATGAAGAGTCACTCTTTACGAATATGAAAAACAGCTGGGACGGGCAGTCTTTTCACCAGGATTTGGATGGAAGATCACTTGCGGCCGACTCCCGGTGAAATTGGTGAAATCCCCATGTCTTCCCAGACCACTTATTGAAACGGTAGGTCTGCAGTGTCGACCATTGCAGCGCATTTGGCAGAGGTCGGCTGGAAGTGGTCAGGATTTCGGTGCAACTTTCTCTGAGGTGGTACTATTGCAGTACCCCCCCCCCTTCGGTAAGAAAAAAAAAACTTTTTTCTCATCAATATTCTCAAGAATCGCAAATAGAAGATATGGAATCTCCTCACCGAGGAAAACACAAGATTCTACCATCGTATTAGGGACTCCTTCTCAGCCTGTTCCTTCGATTTCTGGAGCAGGAAAAATACCTGTTCGGAGAAAAACGATTCGGAAGGAGAGAGTGCAATTCATCCACCATATCATACAGGGGAGAATTAAAGGGGGCATATATCTGTAAAGTCATTGATTTCAGGAGGTTCTAAACTCAGATTTTAATATCGTTATTGCCATTTTAGTCTAATTTCATTTTATTCCAATGGAAAGGGGGTGTCTGAATAAACCAGAAAGCGAAGGCGGTCCTGAGCCCTTTTATGGTGGGATCTCTCGAGCCAGGTCTTCTCAATTTGTTCACATGTTTTTGTTTTTATCCATTTATTAGGTTCTACAGGTTTTTTATTCTTCGTCAATTGGTTTTTGCAGTGTTTTTAAATTCTTACCTGTGTACGCTTGTTTGTTGTTTAGTGTATATTTTTCTTTTTCTTTTTTTTTGGGGGGGGGGACTTTTTCTTTAATGAGTTAATTAAATGCGTTCCTAAGCTTCTGGAGAAGCATATTTCTATCATGGAAACTTTATTAGAGAGAATTTGAGAATAATGAGTAGTCGTTTAAACCATTTTTGCCAGCACAACGGATTTCTTCAATTTAGAAAGGAAAAAAGTTCGCCGGACTGCACATTTATCTTTCTTGATCTAGGCTCATAGCTTCTGACCGTTTTTAAATGGTTTCTATGAAGAGAAAGTCGTTTTTATAGGAATATTCCGTTAGTATATTTCTAGCTGCACTTATTACTGGCATTATTCTCACTGTACTTTAGAGAGCCTCGTTAAAGGAATTGAAATGTGTTCTTAAGTTTTATTCTCTTCCGTAATAATAGATAAATGATTATCCTCATTGGCCTATGGTTAAGAATAGATTAATAGGTTAATAAATGTTGACCAAAAGTATCTCTCTTCTTACTGAGTCTTCTGGGAGGTCTGCGATGAACAATCATTTGAACAAACAAACCCAAGGCCAAAGCTAATGGATAACGAATGATGTGTCATCTACACTGCGCATTCTTTTTGTAATGAGTATGATCCAGTTTAAAATAAAGGACAATTTCGATAAGTTTTGAACCCATTACTAACAAAAAGAAAAACAACATCTGATTTTGCTAGACGTAGCAAATGATGTCGCAAATGTCGTAGCAAATGATGCTGTTCTCTTCGAGTAATCGATTTCTGAGAAGAGAGAGAATATCATATTTCCCTTTATGGAAATCTTTCAAGTCATGAATTCAACACAAATCACGCACATCCTATCTTGAGGATCATATCATTATAGAACATTTTTCTAATGCGAAGATGTTTTATTTAAATATTAATTAAATTTTTTAACGTTTTGTGCTCAAATACTATTTTTTAATTTTAAATTAGAAAGCATCCATTTAGGATTGTAACACAATTCAATTCTTAAAAATATTGAATTTATTTTAAAAAATGATAAGAATTGATTAAAAAGTGACAGAGAGAAAGAGAGAGAGAGATGATAAGCTTCAGATTCAAGAACGGGCAATCCTCATTTGCTGCCATTGAGTGAAGCTTCAGGTGAGGTGATGGGTGGGGAAAGAAAAGCCTGTAAAATGTTCTTCAACAGAATCCTCCGTGAATAGTGACACCGGTGAGCAAATATTAAACACAAAGAACCCCGTCAACCACTTATCAGTCTTTGTATATTCGTCATAAACTACTTTGCGTGAAGAAGAAATCAAACATTTGTGGTATTCGGTTGGTCAGACACTCAACTTGTGCTCAAGTGCGGTCACGAGGCTGCATTTGACATATGCTTGTGATTGCACTTGTCCACCAATTTCCACCAATGGGACACATGAAAACTAATTTTCCCTAAATTTTGGTTTTATTTTTGCCCTCTTTTAACACACACAGAGACGCACATCGCTTACTGGTAGTCCTTTCATTCTTATGAAATTTTAAATCTGATGACATTCGAAATTCTTAGTTACCCTATTCAAGAAACATGTTTCGGCACTTTTTGGTGCCTCATCGGGAGATGGCTAGGGAGGAGGGAACGTTCATAGAGAAATTCTTGACACTTCTCGTCTTATTTACATGTGTTTGGATTTAGTGTAAAAATAAAGCATATAACTTACCTACGAATAGAAATTGATCCATTTAAGCAAGGGTGTGATATGTTCGGATCAAATATATCCTTTGCCTGCTCACCCAAACCCTCTTTGTTATCTGAAAGGCAGTAATGTAGAGTTGATCCATCCTTTTCTCATATAACACCATTTAGTTTTCTGCGAAGTCTTTCCACTAGATTTTGGTTTGTTGCTCTGGTAATGGAATTCCCTTCCGTTCTTCCAGTAGAGCATTCGACAGTTCGGTCACTGATTTATGGAAATTAGGCATAACTCTCGGCGTTCCGAAAGGCATTCTCACTAGCAAAGTTCTTCAATATCTATCTCAACAAATCCTTCGGTTGATGACGAAAATAGGCCTCAGTGAAATGCTGTCCTAAATTTGTGAGCAGGAATTGTCTACAATGTCAATAGATGGCGCAGCGTAAAGATTCTCAGTTACTGGAAGTTTTGTATTTTTTATGGTTTTTGTGTTTTTTGTTTTATAGTTTTAGTTTTTTATGTTTTTAATGATTGTTTATTTTATATGTTCTGTGTTTTGTTTTACATATGTGTGTGACATACGTTTTTACGTCACACACACACACACACACACACACACACACACACACACACACACACACACACACACACACACACACACACACACACACACACACACACACACACACACACACACACACACACACAAACCCTGATCATGTATTTTTCTCCTCGAAACTTCACAGTTGGAGCAACACATTGGCACAGGTGGCGTTCTCATAGAATTAGCCACTACTAGATTCGTCCGTCGAACTGCCGAATTTTGAAGAATGAGTGCTAACTATGATAACTTCCAGAGATCCAGAGTTCAATGGCGACGAACTTTCCACCACTCCAGATTACGGTTGAAGTTGTCCATGTTGATTTAGATGTGTGCGCGATCATGGAAACACATGTTCTTCAGGTCCCGATGAACTACTGTCTTCGCTTGCAGACAGTCATTTCCAACCTTAATAGCGAGTGTTTCAAACGAGGACAGGCGATTTTTTTCCAACCATGTGATTTAGCAGTCTGGGCTTTCTAAATCGGTCGCGATTGTACTCCGTTGATCCAAGGCATTTCCACTTCACAATAACTTACATCAATGCAGTGAAGCGCAGTGCAGTTCGTATAGCACAACACAATATGAGATAAAATGCAGAGAATAATTACAATATCTGGTTTCAGTATGCTTTATTAATACATTGTATTCAAATCAGTCAAAATACAAGCCAAAATAGCAATAGGATTCGATATACAAAATAAGACACACTTTCATATTATGGGATGATATGCAATATTGGACAATCATTTAAACTGTGGGATGAGAAAATACGAGGGTAGTCTGAACGGTCTCGCAATAACAATGAAGAGACGAATTTATAATTTCAAAATTATTTTTATTTAATCTCCCTTAAGACATTTATTCCAGCGCCATTATCCCGTCCCTGTAGTGGTGCTCAGTAGGATCTGCAAAATACCCCTCTACAGCTGCAATCACCTCTTGATTCGAAGAAAAACGCTGACCAGCGAAGAAGAGTTTTAGTTTAGGGAAGAGATAGAAGTTAGAGGGAGCCGAAATTTAGAGAATAGGGTGGAAGTTCCAACAATTCATAGCAGATCACTTAATTTTCCCATTGCCCAAACACTTTTGTGGGAGGGTGCATTGTCCTGATTAAAGATGATTTTTTCTTCTGCAAACTGGGCCTTTTCTTAAGAATGTTTCCGTCTAGTCCGGTTAAAAGATCGGAATAATATTCCCCGGTTATTGTTTTATCCTTTTCAAGATAATTAATAAACAAAATGCCTTTAGAATCCCAAAACACCGATGCCATGACCTTTCCTGCTGATGGAACCGACTTGGTCTTTTTTGGCACTAAACAACTGGCTTCTGTCCACTGTTTTGACTGTTGTTTAGATTCTAGTGTGCAATTGGGAATTCAAATCTCATCCATAGTAATAAATCGACGCATTAATTCATAAAATAATAAATTCAAATAAATTCAAATCAGTTCATAATAACTTATATTTGTAGATTTAGAGACTCAAAAACACACGTGTTGAACAGATTATTTTATTAATTAAAAATAAAATAAAACTTGACGTTTCGACCTCTATATCGAGGTCATCATCGGAAGAATACAACTGTATGCAGAACCAAGCTACATGCTCATGCTTTCTATACCAGTAAACTAAATCTACGTAGTTAATAAATCTTTTTTCTAGCCTGACCTCTAGTGATAGAAAAGAAAAACAAATGAAAAAAAATAAATAAATAAATAAATTAAAAAAAAAAAAATTATATATATATATATATATTATAAATAGATAAATGCAACTACAATAAACTGTTAGAGTCCTCCTGTATTAATATTCCGGATAGTTACATAATGATTTATTTCAGTTGCTATTGAATGTTCTAAACACTTCACCAAGTCACCAGGTTGTCTTCTTGTAGTGGGAATTTTTCTAATGCTAGTTTAGGATGTTATATAGGTTGTAGATGGGTCCTCCACATTCTTGAAATGGTGAGGCCATCATTTTTGTTGAGATTTGGGTTGTGATTGAGCATTTCACAAGACTCTTTAAATTTTCTCTCAAACCAGGTTTGGTGCGGTGTAGGGACTTGGTATTTTTCCAGTCAATTCTATGGTATGTTTGGAGTGCATGGTCAGAAAGGCCTGTTTTACCGAAGTGGAGGTATTTAATGTGTCGTTTGTGTTCGTCTTGTCTGATTGGGATCGTTCGCCCTGTTTCCCCTATGTATGGTATGTTACATGTGCAGTGTATTTTGTATACCCCTGGGTGTGCTAGGTGTGGAAGAGGATCTTTAGAGGAACTGAGTAGGTGTCTTAGCTTGTTTGGGGGTTTAAAGGTGGTTTTAATGTTGTATTTGCGAAGTGTTCTGCCTATTTTTTCAGAAATGCCTCTAACATAAGGAATGGCAATAGCATTCTTGAAATCTTTTTTGTTCTTACTGGTGTCTTTATGGAGGATCTTGTGAATAGTTTTTTTATTGTATCCATTTTTGATAAATGTTTGGTTGATGATTTTGTATTCTTGGTTTAGAGCCTGTTCATTTGAACAGATAGTTAGGGCTCTGTGTTTAAGGGTGCTTATGACACCTAATTTTTGTGTTGGGTGGTGGTAGGAATTTTTGTGTATGTATTGGCCTGTGTGTGTAGGTTTGCGGTACACTGAGAAGGAGAGACAGCCAGAGGGAAGACGTGTGACAAGTGTGTCTAGGAACGGAAGAGAGTCGTTTTTTTCCATTTCAATGGTGAATTGGATACGTTTGTGTTGTTTGTTTAGGTGGCTAAGGAATGTATTTAGAGCTTCGCGGCCGTGGAGCCAAATGGCGAAAATATCGTCGACGTATCTGAGCCAGAATTTGGGCTTTAGATATGCTTAGACCTTAGACATGTTTAGAGCCTGTTCAAATGAACAGGCTCTAAACCAAGAATACAAAATCATCAACCAAACATTTATCAAAAATGGATACAATAAAAAAACTATTCACAAGATCCTCCATAAAGACACCAGTAAGAACAAAAAAGATTTCAAGAATGCTATTGCCATTCCTTATGTTAGAGGCATTTCTGAAAAAATAGACAGAACACTTCGCAAATACAACATTAAAACCACCTTTAAACCCCCAAACAAGCTAAGACACCTACTCAGTTCCTCTAAAGATCCTCTTCCACACCTAGCACACCCAGGGGTATACAAAATACACTGCACATGTAACATACCATACATAGGGGAAACATCGCGAACGATCCCAATCAGACAAGACGAACACAAACGACACATTAAATACCTCCACTTCGGTAAAACAGGCCTTTCTGACCATGCACTCCAAACATACCATAGAATTGACTGGAAAAATACCAAGTCCCTACACCGCACCAAAACCTGGTTTGAGAGAAAATTTAAAGAGTCTTGTGAAATGCTCAAACACAACCCAAATCTCAACAAAAATGATGGCCTCACCATTTCAAGAATGTGGAGGACCCATCTACGACCTATATAACATCCTAAACTAGCATTAGAAAAATTCCCACTACAAGAAGACAACCTGGTGACTTGGTGAAGTGTTTAGAACATTCAATAGCAACTGAAAGAAATCATTTTGTAACTATCCGGAATATTAATACAGGAGGACTCTAACAGTTTATTGTAGTTGCATTTATCTATTTATAATATATATATATATAATTTTTTTTTTTTTTTAATTTGTTTATTTATTTATTTATTATTATTTTTTTTTCATTTGTTTTTCTTTTCTATCACTAGAGGTCAGGCTAGAAAAAAGATTTATTAACTACGTAGATTTAGTTTACTGGTATAGAAATCATGAGCATGTAGATTGGTTCTGCATACAGTTGTATTCTTCCGATGATGACCTCGATATAGAGGTCGAAACGTCAAGTTTTATTTTATTTGTAATTAATAAAATAATCTGTTCAACACGTGTGTTTTTGAGTTCCTAAATCTACAAATATGAGTGCTGATCACCGTGTAACCCTAAAAGAAAGAATTATCATAATCCATGGAGATGTGACCCACAAGCAGTGCAGCTGCTACGGTAAGCTGAAGATACGTGTTTCTTTATTAACGAATCGACTAGCCTTTTTGAAACGATGTAGAGACAGCAACACAATTCCAAACTGCATTAAACTAAAGAGGAAGTTTAAATCAACCAAAGCGCTCCGTATTTATGCCCGGTTGGAAAAAGCCTTATTACGAGAACAAATCCACGAGGCACGTAAAAATCTAGCATCCACCCAAACCAAAGTTCTGCAACTTAAATTTGAATTATCTGACTACGTTATTCCAGAAATTTGGGAGATTCTAGATAGGATCACCGACGACTCGGCCAAGTACTCACTACTGAAAAATAAAGAAAAACTAATAATGAAATTTCAAGCCCTACAACAACAGAAAAGCACAAGATCATCAAGACGCCATTACGAAAGGAACAGCCAACCACAAACCGACGTCATAGGGAGCAACCAATCGCCCACAAACAATGTTAGGAGCCACCAACCACCATCGGATCAATGCTTAGTTATCAACCTATCAAACCACGTTCTCACCGAAGGTGAACTCTCGCTGCTAAAGAAAGGTTTGAACTACGCCATTGCTCCGAGGTCAGTGAACAAACTTGATATCGTGTATCATATCGAGAGAGGTTTACAATCCCTCCCCACCATTCTGGCTGATAAAATACGAATGGAAACATCGTGTATTCTAAATTCTAACAAAAAACTAAACACCAACATAAACAAAAACGAAAATCTAGCCCTTAAATCCTTAAAAAATAACCAGGATATTATAATAACGAAAGCCGATAAAGGCAATTCCACCGTCCTGTTAGACCGTACGACATACATAAAAAAAAATGAACCAGTTAATATCAGACCATAACACCTACCAAAAGGTTAACTACAACCCCACAAAACGTAACAAAAAGAAAACAACTGAATTAATCAAATCCGTCCACACATGGCCCGAAGAAACAACAAAAAAATTAATACCTCAGTAAGCCCGTGCGCCCAGAATTTATGGCCTGCCAAAAATACACAAATCTGGCACACCACTTCGCCCAATCGTTGAAGGAATTGACAGCCCAAATTATCACTTAGCAAAAAAATTAGCTGCCACACTGAAGGAATTGGTAGGTCAGTCCCCTTCCTACATAAAAAATACACAACAGTTCATCAGTAAACTCAAAAACGTTACACTCACCGACCAAGATTTATTAGTCAGCTTTGACATAACTTCCCTTTTCACCAATGCCCCAATCAATGACACGATCTTGCTCCTACAGAACATATTCCCACATGACATCACGCCCTTTTTGCCCACGTACTCCGCTCCGGATATTTCGTATGGCAAAACAATTTTTACCTTCAAAAAGAAGGTACAGCCATGGGCTCACCACTTTCTCCCCCAATAGCTAACTTTTATATGGAAGACTTTGAGCAACGGGCTCTAGAGACAGCATGTCTAAAGCCCAAAATCTGGCTCAGATACGTCGACGATATTTTCGCCATTTGGCCCCACTGCCGCGAAGCTCTAAATACATTCCTTAGCCACCTAAACAAACAACACAAACGTATCCAATTCACCATTGAATTGGAAAAAAACGACTCTCTTCCGTTTCTAGACACACTTGTCACACGTCTTCCCTCTGGCTGTCTCTCCTTCTCAGTGTACCGCAAACCTACACACACAGGCCAATACATACACAAAAATTCCTACCACCACCCAACACAAAAATTAGGTGTCATAAGCACCCTTAAACACAGAGCCCTAACTATCTGTTCAAATGAACAGGCTCTAAACCAAGAATACAAAATCATCAACCAAACATTTATCAAAAATGGATACAATAAAAAAACTATTCACAAGATCCTCCATAAAGACACCAGTAAGAACAAAAACGATTTCAAGAATGCTATTGCCATTCCTTATGTCAGAGGCATTTCTGAAAAAATAGACAGAACACTTCGCAAATACAACATTAAAACCACCTTTAAACCCCCAAACAAGCTAAGACACCTACTCAGTTCCTCTAAAGATCCTCTTCCACACCTAGCACACCCAGGGGTATACAAAATACACTGCACATGTAACATACCATACATAGGGGAAACAGGGCGAACGATCCCAATCAGACAAGACGAACACAAACGACACATTAAATACCTCCACTTCGGTAAAACAGGCCTTTCTGACCATGCACTCCAAACATACCATAGAATTGACTGGAAAAATACCAAGTCCCTACACCGCACCAAAACCTGGTTTGAGAGAAAATTTAAAGAGTCTTGTGAAATGCTCAATCACAACCCAAATCTCAACAAAAATGATGGCCTCACCATTTCAAGAATGTGGAGGACCCATCTACAACCTATATAACATCCTAAACTAGCATTAGAAAAATTCCCACTACAAGAAGACAACCTGGTGACTTGGTGAAGTGTTTAGAACATTCAATAGCAACTGAAAGAAATCATTTTGTAACTATCCGGAATATTAATACAGGAGGACTCTAACAGTTTATTGTAGTTGCATTTATCTATTTATAATATATATATATATATATATATATAATTTTTTTTTTTTTTAAATTGGTTTATTTATTTATTTTTTTTTTTCATTTGTTTTTCTTTTCTATCACTAGAGGTCAGGCTAGAAAAAAGATTTATTAACTACGTAGATTTAGTTTACTGGTATAGAAAGCATGAGCATGTAGCTTGGTTCTGCATATAGTTGTATTCTTCCGATGATGACATCGATATAGAGGTCGAAACGTCAAGTTTTATTTTATTTGTAATTAATAAAATAATCTGTTCAACACGTGTGTTTTTGAGTCCCTAAATCTACAAATATGAGTGCTGATCACCGTGTAACCCTAAAAAAAAAAAAAAAAAAAAGAAACAGTTCATAATAAATTCAAATCAGTTTTATTCTTGCTAAAATGCTCCAAGCACTGTTGAGAGATTTTCATGCCAGTGCGTTTTTGATCTGCTGTGAGCAAGCGCGGCACATCTTGCGCAAAGCCGTTTCATTTGCAATTCTTCATGCGGAATATATCCTACACGTAATTCTGAAATGCTTATAATCTCAGAAATTTCATGCAATTTGATTCATCGGTCATCCAATACCATGTCCTGCACTTGATCCATGATTTCTTGTGTTTTTACACTTTTTGGACGTCCTTCACGTGGATCATCTTGAAAGCTGGTACGGCGACGTTTAAACTCCGAAGCACATTTCCCTATTGTCGACAACGAAGGAGTACAGTGCCCATAAACGTTTGTGAACTTTGAATGAATTTCATTTTGCGTTAAATCTTCTTTTACAGGGAATATTATAACCGCACGATACTCAATTTTATCCATTTCAAGGGATACAGACAACACTTCTGCTTCAGACAGCTGTATTATTATTATTATTATTATTATTATTATTATTATTCGAGACACCTCCAAGGAGTCGGTAGACTCATCAAGGGAGGACACTTACTGTACAGATCTTCGTCTTCACCACTACACCGAACGTCTACCACCAATCAGCAACATTAGCACCATCTTCCGCTCACCACCACAACTAGTATTTTTTGTCTGTAAATTGTTTTTGTTCTGAAAGGTCGATTTGTCTGTATGCGGGATTAAAAACCCGAGTTTTCGGAAGTAGAAACCCTGCTACCTCCTTAGGAGATCGGCTAATACATCTTTAATTGAAAAAGTCCATATAATGGTTACTCCCGTCACGTCGAGAATCGAACTTAGGCCTTTTCTAATCGAATGGTACAACGTACCGTCGTTCTTGCAATTGCGCTACGAAGGCGCTTACATAACAAACTACTTGATAGAATCACTTGCAATTTTACATGGATGCTAATAACAGAAGTACCAACTTAGAAAAAAAATCTTGCAGATAGTGTTGCCATCTATGGTGGAAGCCGAGAACCATTCTGCCTCGAATTACAAGATACGAATTACAACCGCGAAAACAAGATAGATTTTATTATTATAAATACAATTAATGTGCGTAACAACAGGTGATTGCCATACTGGTTACTAGAAGAATACCAAAGCATGTGGGTAGGCACAGTATGTAGATATTCACTTATCCTGCTATATCTACGATTATTACATCACATAGATTTTCAGATACACAATTATTTCATACATGTTTAACAGATTACAAACCTACCTAACTTAATACATAATTATTAGATTGTGTGTGTGTGTGTGTGTGTGTGTGTGTGTGTGTGTGTGTGTGTGTGTGTGTGTGTGTGTGTGTGTGTGTGTGTGTGTGTGTGTGTGTGTGTGTGTGTGTGTGTGTGTGTGTGTGTGTGTGTGTGTTCACTGCATGGAAATACATTTCAACGTCGTTTAATTTCGTAATATTGTTCCTTTAATTTCTTTTCAAAAGTGTAATCAGAAGAAAAGAATTTATGTTGGCGAGTATTTTATTGTAGTTGTGTTAGCGGCTGTGTGTTGAAAGAATTTGTGGAAAATCTTTCTGTTGGTTTTCAGTAATACAAGAAATTTAACCAACAGTGCAGATAATATTTGAACATCATCCACCGGAAGTGTTTAGTGTTCTTCCTGACGTATATTAAAAGCAATTTAGGTATGGTTTGCGTAATTGTAAAGTTTCAAGGATAGCTGACAGTGATCTGTTGGAGTATGATCCTGGATAGCACGTTTGAGTTGCTCCTTTTGCTTTGTTTGCAACGTTATTATTGGCTGCAGGTCATTGTAATAATCTCCGCCCCCATGAAATGATGACTTGAGTAAGGAATTTATCGATGAATTACTACAGACAGCTGAGAAATTGCCTAGTGACAAATTTTCTAACATGATTAATTCTACTGGTTGGTGATGCATCTTATTTGTTTGTAAGAAACGAAACATAGGAGTTCTACTTCACGTTGCTGTCGATATACAGATCGAAGTATCTTATTAAATGCGCGCTCGCGTTGTTTATTAACCCGCCCACAAAGATATTTACTTCATTGTCATTGCGATTTAAGCTGTTTTTATGCTTTTTACTTCTTCCTCGTCGAATATGCGCAGGCACATAATTACTGATCCAGGGCAGAGGCAACGGAAGAAAGCAGACATTTCCCGAACACAGTTGTTCAATGGTCACAGTGACACCTCGAAAGTCATTGTCCTTTTCAGTAGGACCCATTTTATCTGTTTGTCCAGAAAATTATAGGACGCTTTGCTTATAATTGCCCCTAGCCGTGCTTAAGAGGTTTATAAGCATATTCACTACTACAAATGGGCGTCCGGATGGATTTGATCAGATGACGTGTGGCGTTTATAATTAGCAGAGATCAGACTGCGTTAAGATTTTTAAAAAGAAATCTCATATTCTCACGATTACAAACTACAAAGCGAATTTATCCCTCGTCCCTCCACAATGTCTCTATTTCCTTAAAAAGAATTTAATACGTAACTTAACTATTAATACATTAATCTCACCGATTAATATCTAAACTGCCAGTGAAATTTAGGGGTTGTAAAGAATGAAATTACTCAAAGATCCAGCAATTTAGGCTTCAGTTTTCTGAATCAGTACATATCTTATCTTAGCTGAGTATGTAAAGAAAACTGAATCGTACCTTAAATCCTATCTTAAATTAAAAAGCATAAAGGACGGATGCTGCTGTGAATGAGGTTGTGAAATGCCCGCCACTAAAAAGATTCTTTACTTCATTATAAACAAATTTATATTATTACAGTTATAAATTATTTAAATTAAATATTCAAATCATTATATTGTTTTCAGCAAATCTCTCAGATAATTTCAAATTTGTTAGAAATGTTAACTGCTTAATTATTATTTTAAATGGGATATTATCGATTAAGAAGCATTGGTCTTAAAATTAATATTAATATAAGTTATTAAATATAATCTAAATTAGTAAAGACTGATTACTATTTATATTTCCAGAAATGTACTCACTTTATTCCTTACTCTGCAGAGAAATGAACTGTACGATAACATACGTCTAACCATTCTTCCGCATTTAAAATCCGATTTTTGTTAAACTCTTTGTTTACGAACGATTTCCATTATTGAAGACCAACAATACATAAATTGAACAATACACGTTTCCTGCATAATTAGTAAATATGGTTAATTCTTTGTGAGGTAAATAATTACTCATCCTGGGGAGGTGGATGAGAGATAGCGATTCGTAAATGTGGAAAAGAAGAAAAAATCGCAAGATTATTCGCATACGTTACCACCTGCAAATTGCCTGTAAAGGAATGAATCAATAAATTTTCAAATTAAATTTTTAAAATTATGTCTTTATATTTGGTATTCAAATATTTAAGCGCTGCAATGATAAGTACCTCTATGAAAACGTTTTTGGAAGAATATCAAACTTGTTCCATTTTAAATTAATTACTCCATTGGTTTTCAGAGATTTCTTAAGACTGAAATCTGCTTCTAGTTAATGATCAAGAAAGGATTTTCATGTTTTATTTCGTAAAAACAGAATAAAATGATCTATGTAAGTTGAAATCATAAAAAAAGAAGAGAAAGCATTTTTGAATATTCTTATATTTCATGATGATTTTGATTCACAGAGAGCGAGGTAGTGAAATAATGGCGCGTACTAATTCTATAAAATAGTGATCTTTTGCTTTTTGGTTCGATCAAATATTTGACTGTATGTGAAGTGTTTTATATGTTTTGATATTTAATAATATAATTCAGAAAACTTTAAGTGCAAATTGTTTTTTTGCTTCCTATGCTGTAGATCGATTTATTCTACAGGATATTTATATTGGATTCTAGGATGCGATTCTCAAACTTTATTCTAACAAGATTATGACCTCTTATCAAACATAACAAAACCTCTAAATGAAACCATATTCGAAGAGGTATGCAAAAAATTTTTAAGATTAGGAAAATTATCGAGCGACAACTGGCCACGGAAAATAAAGTTGTTCCATACATCCGCCCTCCCCCTACAGCAGTCACAGATGATAGGATTGATGATTTAAATGATGGAAGTATGCGCACTCAATCAGAATTAGGACACTCCACAAATCTAGAAGATGCTGTATCCGTAAATAGCATTCAGAAGTCTTTGGAAACTGACACAGTATTCCAAATAGTCAAGAAGAGGAAAATCTCCTCTATTGTACACGTATCCAAAACAGCGGAGATAGAACCAGATAATGAACATAAAGAAAGTGTTTCCCCCAATCGTCCTAAGGGCCAAAGAGCATTCGACATCCGCACTGAAATCTTCAGATATCACCGTCACGAAATCTACAAACACAGAAGAAGGAATACGTATACAACCGAAAAGACTGTATACGTCAGACTACAGAAAAATAACCATATTCCTAAACAACAACAATCTGCCATACCACGCATTTGAACTCGACAGTGAGAAGAATCTAAAAGTGGTATTAAAAGGAGTAACTGAAATAATACCGAGAAAAGAAGCCACACCAGCTCTCCGATTTAAGGGACCTAATAGTTCTTATCCTTATAAGGACTGGCTTAAAGGGGCAAAGCAAGAATGCTTTTCATCTTCCCCGTTATCTGTAGAGGACAGTGTAGGGATAAGGTGTTATTGAGCTATTAAAGCTCTCATCATGGCAGGGGGTAACAGCAATAGGCAAGCCTCAGTTAGAACTTCATTGACTATAGCATTGCCATCCATTACCCTCCAAGGGTATTAATCACCGATGTTTAAGTAAAGGCGAACTCTAAAAATTCGGACGATCCCTAGACTACTCCATAGTGGCCAACAGACTGTCCATATCTCAGCATTGGTTTCACGCAGTGACAGGCCTCCCCACCACCGAGCAGAACCGCTCATATTCCGAAGAAAAGCATTCACCGAGAAAGCCCCTCAATGGGCCGTGCCGGAAACACTTTCTCCGGAGACTCAAATTGCTCTCTTAAGGCAAAAATCTTAAGAGAGCGTACTCATAACTCTCGAATCTCAGCACCCCAGAGGATAACAGCCCCAGGTAAACTTCATTGGCTACTACACCAATGCCATTCGTTACCCAGAAAGTCCTAAAAAGGACTTTTTCAACAACCTATTCATCGACCTAGTGGCTTAAAGGGGCAAAGCAAGAATGCTTTTCATCTTCCCCGTTATCTGTAGAGGACAGTGTAGGGATAAGGTGTTATTGAGCTATTATTAAAGCTCTGATCATGGCAGGAGGGTAACAGCAACAATCGAGCCTCAGTTAGAACTTCATTGGCTACAGC
The DNA here is from genome assembly GCF_054136105.1 of Typopeltis vanoorti. Lineage (NCBI taxonomy): Eukaryota > Metazoa > Arthropoda > Arachnida > Uropygi > Thelyphonidae > Typopeltis > Typopeltis vanoorti. The sequence goes on from NC_143561.1 coordinate 12,776,064, forward strand.
ATTGCCATCCATTACACCTCCCAGAGTTTTTTTGACCTAGTATATTAACCTCTGAGAAATAGTTTAATATATACAACGGAATGAAGAAATTATAAGGTGTATTCTGGAATCCTTATGAATTTGAATATTCTTTTAAAATCAGTTTTAGATAAAATTCTAGTAAATCTATCTTAAGGAATTATTTATATTTATATATGAAATGTTTTAAATAAGTTCAGTAATTTGAAAAAAAAACGAAATTTTTATTTACCTCTAAAACACCTTTTTTTTTTTAAAATTAAAGAAAATGTATATAATTTTCTATACAAATATTATACAGATTATTTGACTTCGCAATAACTCTGTATTTAAAAATTAAGATGGGTTTACACGTTATTTATTTTAAAAACATAAATACTACAGAATAGGGGACGGCGATGGAAGAGTTCTATAGGCGGACAGCAGTGATACCTTTCAATGAAGATCATACAATTCCAGCAAAAATAAATGCGAGATACATTGGGAAATGTATAAAAAACATCATTATAAAGTACTTTGAAAGCGGCTGTAATAAGATAATTAAAAAAATCACTCTTTGCTATAATTTTAAGCGTAATCATTCATGAGCCCCTTGGTTATATATTCTTCTTAATCGTTCCACTTGAGTGATTCTATGCATTTTCGCTGAATTAAACGCTTCTGTCCACAGAAAAAAGCACTGATACGCTCCCTTTGGAGTCTCAAATTATTAATAAGTTTGTTATCGTTAACAGAAACAAAGAAAGGCTTTAAAAATAAAAGACTTAATGCTTAACGCACCTGAGAAGTTAACAAAAAATATTTGTTAAGCTGGATGTTTTCTTTCTGTTGTCCAAATAGATGATGCGTCCTCCACTAGTCAGTGTGTCGCTTTATCGTGTGGATATTGACAAGAACGAAACAATGAAATGCGATATTACTGTTTAAGCTCCAATAACAATATTTAAAAGAGGGCCAAGAAAAGAAATGTCTAAATTTATAATATTTGCGGATTTAATCTTCATCGAAAAACATTTTCACGATACCCTAAATTCACGGTTAGTTGTGGTTTCGATAATGCATCATAGATTTTCTTTAAAAAAAGCCATTGCCTTATTTAGCTAAACTTGTCAAATAATCTAATTTGATTTAAAACGAGAAGGCAAAAGTGAAATAATGACGTCATGAAAAATAAACGAACTGCCTCGAAACGTTTATCAACAAGAAACATTTGTCATTGGTGAAGCAAACAGAGTGGGAATTTCCGTGCAGAACACTTTCTACCAAGAAGTTTAGTTATTAAGTTTCGCTTTGTTATTCCTCGTAAAGTTCAATAACTGTGGATATCGTATCCACGTGTTTGACGCCTGTCCTTGTTATAATAGGGGATAAAGATCTGAACTAGGGACCAAACAATTGTCGCTATAGATTTCCCGCAACTGGATCCCTATGGTAATTATGCAGTTCAAGTCACTTCTTACCATCATTCCACAATCCTTCATAATTTCCTGGAAGGAAGGTCTCAACTCACTACCGTTATTTTCGACAGCATTCAGATTTTTTTTTTTTTTTTTAAATATTCGATCCACATACGAAAGGCCACAAGACCTACAATGCATTGGTACCGTATGTTGGCAAGAGGAATAGAAGAATATAGAGAATCTCTTCACACTTTGCTTGAACAGTTGAACGTTGTAATCTCTGGAGAAGGCAGATCGAGAGAGTGTGTTCGAAAGAACAGAAGTAGATGGAATGAAAGAGAAGCAGCGAAGTTGGTTCAGTAAGTTTCAAGATGTACTGTAAAAGGATGTTGGTTAGCAGTGGATCTCTTTTTAATGATTTTGGATATAGTTGAAATGTGGTTGTGCCAGGAAAGTGCAGGAATAATAGTGGCCAATTCAGCAGAGCACTGTCTTTGAAAGTATCCGTAGAAGTGACACAAGGCAGAAAATGGACGTCTATGAAAGAGGGATCAGACATCTAAACGTCTTCATATTTTTCTTCTTGGAACTGTTCAGCACCTTCATGCTTTCTTGGTGCAAACAGCTCCGAGCCACAGCTTCTATTATTTATTCCTTCATCCATACGGCTGGTGGGGATGGCTATATTCTACCGTACTAGGGGGATGATTATGATCGAGGTGGTTTTCCGTTGCCTTCCTTGCTGTACTATATTCTATGACTGGAGCTGGGTGTGTTCACGGGACCGGTTTTGAGGGGATGAAAAACCCGAGTTACCGAAGGAACCCTCCACCACCGTATGAGACCGACAAACTCACCTTTAGTCGAAAGAGACAGATAAAGGTTCCTCACGTCACTGAAGGGAATCGAATTCAGGGCTTTCCACCAAACGGCTTCATCTATACTGATTGAGCTACGGAGGCTTCCCATAGTTTCTGAAGTTTGGAAAAACTCAAAACTCAATGCAATTTTTCGCACAAGGCAGAGCTTTTCACATATACAACTACTCTCGCAGTATACATCCCAAATATAGACACATTTTGTGTAGTTAAACTGAAACTTCCGTAACATTACATGATGTTATACAGAAGAGCGCAGTCAGACTATTTTCAAAATTTCCACAGTACAAGAAATATTCTCCTGTACAGATTGGAGAAACACTGCTGCTATGAGAAAAAAAAATGGATTTTTTCTTTCTTTTTCATTTTGTTTAATTTTTTAAACCTCTGATTACAAACGAAAGGTTGCAACTAGAAAAACAGTTCGGAATTTGAGTAACAAGAAATTTGTCGTGCGCAGAAAATGAACGTCTGTGAGAGGGTCCACAGTGATTCTGAGAGAGAGAGAGAGAGAAAGGTCAGCGATTAGATGCTGAAAGTTTTCCCACTTGGTTACACTATAAATTCAAGATGCCAAGAAATTACATTCTTGGTTTCGTCAAAAGTGTAAACTAACAAAATGTGCTCGTGAAGTAAATTCACGACGGAAGTGATCCTTCCCCTAATGCATTGCATTATACATGTCCGCAAGAATATGTGCTTTGCATTATGGGATGCAAAGGCACTGATGTCATTAGCCTCTGCATGCAAGTACCCACTCGTGAAGTGACTTCACATGCAAACTTTGTTTGCTTACACTTGGATAAAGGATAAAACCAAGAAGATATTTTCTTGGGACCAGCGATTAGTCTGACTGCACTCTTCTGATTCCCACACGTCGTACGTTATTTCTCACAAAGTTCAGTTAAGATTTATAATTCTATCATTTGATCTAATATTGAAATATTGAAATACCAATTCGGAATTATTAAAGAGCAGATTAAAGAGCAGAGGGTTTCCAATTGAATATTGAATACGCAATTTCATTTTAGATTTCAAAAGCGATCTACTTTTTTCCTGTAATAAATTCTAATAGGTGTGTAATAGAATTTTGTACAAAAATAGCAAATAATTCACAAATATTTAATGTTATTCAAATCATTCAATAAATAGCATTACTTAAATTTATTTCCATTAATATTTTAATTATAATTTAAATAAATATATCAGTTTTATATCCAAATTAATTTTTATATAAACGATTACTAAATTCATATTTCTACTTCCTGCACACGTTTATCGACAACATTTTAGTTCCATACAATGCATTATTAAGACATTAAAACTCAAATTAGAAAGGGAATTGAAATGTATATTCCATTTGAGTTAACTTTATATATGTCGTAGTCGAATTACTTTACTATTACTCTCTCTGTCTCTCTCTCTCTGGATCTCAAACGTTTGTATAATTTTTTTCGTCATGTGTGCTTTTAGTTTGAAAATACGAAATTGTTTTTAAAGTCTGATGCGAAATGAATTAATAATTAGTCGTATAAATAACGGATCACTTAATTAACGCGTGCAGCTTTTTAATGGGTGAATAAAAGTGAATGCATTCTGTTATGATTGACGTTAGGCATTTGGCAGTTTAAAGTAGAATTCAATAAACAAATAATAAAAATACTGAAAATTGAATTATAAGACGTTTGATGATTTCGAAAACAAAAGACTAATTGAAGAGAAAAACAATAAAATTCACGGAAATATCGATTAAATTAAAATTGTGATTTTTATCTTTCTTAGCTTTGCTCTATACGTGCAATTCGATAATGAGAATGCTAACGACTCATTTAACGTTCATTGTTATTATTTTATTCACATAATTGATACACAGTCAAAAGAAAATATCTTTCAAACAACAATTTGGCTGGTGATAAAGAACAATTCAGATTCTACCCAAGAATCTAAGAATAGTCAGTCAGGTAGCGTCGTAACATGTGGACTGTTCCAAGTAATGCTGTTTTTTTTTGTAGGTCATATGGGGTCGCTTCGTTGATTTTTAATTGCTGTAAATAGTTAGATAACTTGTTTGAAGTTGCACCAAGTGCACCGATAACTACTGATATAACTTTAGTGTGTTTAAGCCACAGCCTGCCAACTTCGATTGGCAGGTCTCGATATTTAGTATTTTTTTTCCAGTTCTTTGTTGGTAATGTTGTTATCACTGGGTACTGCGATATCGATAATCGAAACCTGTCGATGTTCGATAATTGTGATGTCAGGTCTATTGTGTTCCAAATACCGATCAGTTTATATTCTCAAGTCCCAGAATATTTTCGCTGTTTAGTTTTCCAATAATGTCTCTATTTTATGCTGCTACCAGTTATCAGAAGTAGGAAAGCCATATTTTTTGATACAATACTTGAAAATGAATTATTTTGGCCACTTGATCATGGTGGTATTTATAGTCAGTTTGAGATTAGTTTATTGCCTGTTCGTGAGCTGCTAGAATAAGTCTTTCTGTTTCTTTTTTAATATATCCGTATTGTAGTCATTGCCACGTCTTGTTCACGTGAATTTTTTCTTAAGTATCTCCAAGACGTGGCAATGCAAGGGTTTATTTTTCCAGCGCACATATCGGTTATTTTGCTGTTGCTTTTGTAATCGGATTTATTTCCTCTTGCTTTTAGAATGTCGTCTTGTGTAATTGTTTGAAGCTTTTACTCAGACTATTGTCAATGTAATTTTAAAGCTAATTTCTTCTTCTTCTTCCACAGTCTGTTTCACTTCCAGCAGACCCCGTCTACCTTTTCTCATTGGTAGGTACAACCGGTCAACATCCCTTCATGAATGTAATGCATGATGGATAGTCATTTTCTAGTTTTCTAGTTTTGCGGTCCAATTTTTCCAGCTGTCCTTTTGTCCAATCTGTTATGCCAGCTGTGTATCGGATCACTAGTATAGCCCATAAATTCATTGCTCTAATTGTGTTTAATCCATTTAGTTCTGTTTTCAGAATATTTCTTACTCTTTTTGTGTATTCTGATGCTGCTTGTTGTTTAACTTTCGAGTAGAGAATATCACTGGCGTCTAATATACCTTGGTATTTATAGTGCTCGTTAGCTGAAATTGCTTTTACGAGTATATATTTCTCGTGATAAAAATTAAAAGTTTTAGTGCCATTAATGTTTTCTCGTTTAATAGAAAAATTGCGCATTTATCTAAACCAAATTCCATTTTAATGTCCTGATTGAAAGTACGAACTGTGTTCAGTAAAGAATCTATTTGCTGGGTCGATTTTCTATATAACTTCAAGTCATCCACATACAACAAATGGGAAATTTTAATATTATATTTAGGAATTTCATATTCAGGTTTTGTTTTCATCAAATCATAGACAAAGATATCAAAAAATGTTAAAGAGCAATGATAACAAGGAATCACCTTGGAAAATTCCACGTTTAATGCTGATATCTTCGAATTGTTCATTATTGACTATTAAAGTTGTTTTCTATGATTTCATAGCAGCAGCCAGAAACGAAAATATGTTTTTTCTAATTCCAAATAGTTTTAGTGATTTCATAATCCAAGGGTGTCGGAGGAAATCAAATGTTTAATAATTTAAGTTAGTTTTTCGTCTTCTTGAATTTATGAGAATGATTTTATTAATAAGGATCTGGTCTTTTGTTCCTCAAGATTTTTGAAAATTTCATTTTTTTTTAAATCGGATAAATCTGCCACGAGAACGCTCACGGCCCATTTGGTATTTATTATTATTATTTTATTATTATTATTTTATTCAAATATTGATACACAGTCAAAACAAGAAATCGTATAAACAAAAATTTGACTGGTGATAAAGAACAATTCAGATTCTACTCAAGAATCTAAGAATAGTCCGTCAGGTAGCATCGTAAAATATGCACTGTTCCAAGTAATGTTGTTTTTTGTACTTCACATGTCGTCACTTAATTGATGTTTAATTGCTGTAAATAGTTGGATAGCTTCTTTGAAGTTGCACCAAGTGCAATGATAATTATTGGGATGACTTTGGTGTATTTAAGCCACAGTCAGCCAACTTCGATTGCCAGATCTCGATATTTAGTAATTTTGTTTCCACTTCTTTGTTGTTCATGTTGTTATCACTGGGTACTGCGATATCAGTAATCCAAACCTGTCGATGTTCGATAATTGTGATGTCAGGTCTATTGGGTTCCTAATGCTGATCAGTTTGTATTCTAAAGTCCTTATGTTAACTATATATTATTAATTAAATGAATTAAGTTAACTAAGCGAATTTGAGACGTTCTTTAGAGAAATAATGATTTGCTACTTTCAAATCAAATCAGCCTAATTTTTATCAGATAGACTCAATACGCATCGGGTTAAAACTAGGCTCTATTTAGTATATTTAGTCGCCCATAATTATATGCTCCCCATATATATAGTTCCATAACTAAGGCTGTCCATTAAAAAAAAAAAAAAATATATATATATATATATCAAGAAGATTTAGAGTTAAGATCTCTCCACATTGACAAAGTTTACATTCTTGGCACTCGTTCTACTTTCTTAGGGTTGGTTTTAAAGTAATAAATAACACCAGGAATTATTTACTCACCCCGTTGCCTTTTCAAAGCTGGAATCAAACGTTGAAGAATTAAACGTTTCACTTAGTAAGAAAATTTCTGTCCTACGAATATAAATGGATTCGCTTAATGGAGACATTTGTACACGTAAAGAAATACCGCGTGCAAAAGACGATTCTTCTGGCTGGTATTACTCGCCAGTTGGTAACAATTACCAGAGTACATTTCACGTATGATCCGCTATTGTTAATGATTTCTTGCTGCAGGGCGTTTCTGTTGAAAATATAATTTCTTTCTTTCTTTCTTTTTTTTTTTATTCATGGCGTAAAATTCTTAATTAGAATGGAATATTTTAAAGAAGGACATTTTATCTGTTAAAATAATAACTTACACATATATTATTTTTTTTTGTATTAATTATGACCCATAATCGTCTTTCAGTGTTTATTGTTAACCGTTAACCTTTGATTTTTTTCTAAAATATGGCAATAAAAATACGGAAAATATCTTGATATATATACTAGGGGGGATACGCCCATCCTGTTTCCGAAACCCACCGTGTTTCGGACTGGTAGGCTGGTTCTCCTTGAATTCTGATGACTCGAATTTTGAAGACTAGACACTAAGAGTCGCTCCTGAGTTTCAAAACTTTTCAAATAAATTGACAAAAAACGTTTCATAAAAAGGCTTTTCATTTTATATCTATAAGCTAGATATATATTTACTTTGAATCCATCATGTTTATATAGAAAATATATTTTTTTATAAAATAATATTGAACTTTAATATTGTAGTAAAATGTTTAAATATCTTTAGATATAAATAAGTTTCTTAAAGAAAAATGTATATTTTATTCAACTACCATTATGTTCTTTGCGGAAATATTTTATAAGTAATTTTCAAAAATGTGTTCATTTATATATGGAGATTGAATCAATCGACCGTGAGATGCGGTCGATTGGTTCATTAATGCCCTTGGAGGTAACGGATGGCAACAATGCAATGCTGTACCAGTGAAGTTTAACTGAGGTTCGGCTGTTGCTGTTACCCCCTTGGGCGACGAGTTTTTGAGTTCGCTCTCTTAAGGTTTTTGCTTTAAGGGAGCACTTTGAGTCTCCGGGGAAGGTGTTCTCCAGCACGGCCCGCTTGAGGGGCTTTGTCGGTGAATTATTTTCCTCGGAATTTGAGCGGTTCTGCTCAGTGGCCGGGGAGCCCGTCACTGAGTGGAACCAACGCTGAGATTAGGACGGTCTTTCGCCCACTATGGAGTGGCCTAGAGATCGTCCGTATTTTTGAGATTTCACCTTTACTTACATAGTCGGTGATTGATTCATTCAATCCAATACTCTTGGAGGGTAATGGATGGCGCTGTAGCCAATGAAGTTCTAACTGAGGCTCGGCTATTGCTGTTACCCTCCTGCCATGATCAGAGCTTTAATTGCTCAATAACACCTTATCCCTACACTGTCCTCTACAGATAACGGGGAATATGAAAAGCATTCTTGCTTCGCCCCTTTAAGCCAGTCCTTATAAGGACTAAGGTTTATTTATAATTATGTAGTATGGACCACAAAAAGATCTGGAGATGCGGTGATTAATACCCTGGGAGGGTAATGGATGGCAATGCTGTACCAATGAAGTTTAACTGAAGTTCGGCTGTTGCTGTTACCCCCCTTGGACGATGAGTTTCGAGAGTTTTTGAGTTCGCTCTCTTAGGGTTTTTGCCGTAAGAGGGCAATTTGAGTCTCCGGAGAAGGTGTTCTCCGGCACCGCCCGCTGAGGGGCTTTGTCGGTGAATTATTTTCTTCGGAATTTGAGCGGTTCTGCTCGGTGGTCGGGGAGCCCGTCACTGAGTGGAACCAACGCGGAGATTAGGATGGTCTTTCGCCCACTATGGAGTGGCCTAGAGATCGTCCGTATTTTTGAGATATCACCTTTACTTAAACAGTCGGTGATTAATACCCTTGGAGGGTAATGGATGGCAATGCTGTACCTCTGAAGTTTAACTGATGTTCGGCCGTTGCTGTGACCCCTCTGGGGCGATGAGATCCGAGAGTTTTCTGAGTCCCTCCTTACCTGACCAGCGTTTCAGCTATCCGTTGCAATAAACGCATAAAAAGTACATTTGGTTCAATAACTTCTGTAGAAAAAAAGTAATACATATTCCTATTTTCCTGTAAATTGAATGACTTATATAATTTACGTTTTCTAGGATGCATGAGAGCAGAAAAAATCGTGTCTCTAACATTCTTCTTTCACCTGACGAGTCCCAATCAGAAGAAATGGAACTTAGGTTTGTTTTCGAGATGCAAATTTCATTTTTATCCCAGTGAATTGGCTTTGTTAGTCAGAATTCCATCGGAAATAAACAGTCCAGCATCTTTCATCTCTTGAGCTAAAAGTCAATCTTATAAATCAAAACGGCAAAGTACATTTTGTTGTTCTGGATTTCTCATTGCTCTAACCGTAGAATGAAGGCTTCGGTTTAGGTTACAAAGGCCGCAAGATGATTTGTTCTGCTGTCATACATCCTTGGGTTTGTTGCATACTAATGAATTGAATTTGAAGAGTCAGCGATCGAACTGCCACCTCTGGGAGAGAACAGAAAGCGGTCTGAATCCATTACACTGTGTTCAGTGATGGTATAATAGCACTTTCATAAGCGTAACATGTTTCTACGCATAAATTTGTAAAAATTAACCCTTTCAAACCCTCTGATTTCATCAGAATCATAACACTTAGGATTTTCACACTAATGCTGATGTTTTAAATACAAATATTTGTTTTGAAAACGAAGAAGTAGCACTGTGCAATATTGTGAATTATAGTTTCAGTATTATTGTATGGGGAGTGAACAAATTCCATGTGTAGGTTATTTATATACATTCACCTGCAATTCAACATTTTCGAAGTAACTGCGGCTAAAATATTTTATTATTATTATTATTATCATCAGGAAAGTTAGCCTGATATATTCTCACAACTTCTCTTGGCAAATCAATCTCTGAATCAAATTTTCTTTTCCATCAAGCACACAGACATTTATGTTGACCTGTCACCACCTTGTTACTCGCCGATTGCCATAGGATAGCACGTATGCGTAATCTTGGAAGAGTGGAAAACAACATCTTAGATTGAGGGAAAATATTTATATATAAAATATCGCCATCTTTTCTTCGGGGGAATGCCTCTACGTTATTAGGATTAGCTGGCGTTTACGACAAACAAAATTCGCCTTTCCTAAACCGGAATTCCGATGCCTCTCACAGATGAAAGTCACAATATCAATATGTCGGGAAATAATCATACTAGAAAGTCAAATGATTTGAAACATAAGAAAACAAAATCGGAATTTTAAATGATCGGAATTTTAAGAGTGTTCGTCAAGAACGAAATAGGCCATAAGGTGTAGCGTATGGACCTGAAACTTAGTAATAAATAAGGAATCGAGAAAAATAATTTTGGCATTTGAAAGAACTTGTTACAGGAAGAATCAAAGAATAGGATGGATCAAGAAAATCACAAATAAAGAGCTCTATAGGAAGATACAACCAAAGGATAATCTAATGCAGAAAATCATAAAACTGAAGCTGCAATTATTTAGACACATCTGCAGAATGAGTGAGGAGCGGAAGAAAGAAACATTCATTTTTGGTATTATGGATGGTGTACACAGAAGAGGTAGACCATACAGAGAATGGATAGACGATATAAAGGACTGGTGTGGAATGGATGTACAGAAACTGCAACACTGTGCACTGGACAAATAAAGGTGGAAGAAGATAGTGAAGGAGGCATCAGACACCAACGGCAGTGAGCCCATGGTTCGTGATGATGATGACATATGGCAATGTTAGTGTTATCGGTCTTGTGAATTATTAAAAGAAATGTATTTGAACATAATGGTTAATGTATTATTATCAATAAATCTTCTTTCATTAAACAAAAATATGTTCTGCAATAAAATAAGCCAGCAACATCTTCCCTCAAACACGACGTACAGCATATTAGTATCTTACCATCACTAGAAATTAGTCTTCCAGCATCAATGGAACGTCAAGTATTTCTTTTAGAATACGTTATATGAAATATTAAAAGTTTTTTTTAAAATTAAGTTTATATTAAAAATAAAAAATTTTTTATTTTTTATTCCCCGTCAGTGGAAATGTGCGACTTTTTATAGAGATAACCATGCCACCGTCTATCTCACCACTTCTTGTTGGTGGATGCCGTCCCATTGTCCACGACGGCTTATTCACAGGTTTCCCTGTTTATTCGCAGCTAACCTCTGCATCCAGAGGCCATTTCCCTATCCGCAACCTGGGGATGCGCTTGGTAGCATGCGATCCATGTCCCTTATGAGCATTAAATTATTTCATTTTTATTTAAGTTAGTGGGAAAGAAATAGTTACACCTCTTTCAATAATGCTTTAGCTGCCCAGCATGCCTTTACTGTGCAATTGCAAACACACCGAGCCTGCTTCTCCTCTTCCTCTTTTATTCCAATTACTTCTCTCTTCTTCTTTGATAGCCTCCGTTACTAAACATTTCCAAACAACTACAACATGAAACTCTTCAAACAGTGCGTCAATAAATTTCTTAGTGTTCATCTGCACCTCCTTTCCCCACACGGCAATAATGTGCTTTTAGGACCTTTCACATTTCATGTGAGACAACATACACTCTCTGTCCAAAAGGAAACCGAACGTTTCGAAAATAGAAGAAACTAGTCGCGCCACCTGTTTTATCTGTTTGTTGTCGAAACCAACTTCATTAGTGTTGTGTCAACTGTTTATGACATTTGTTTCATTAGAAGCCGAGTTATAGTGCCAAAAGTGACAGTGTGTTTTGACGAACGGTGTCGTCACGATACTCAAGCCGTACGCGACGCATTCTCGCTATCAATCGCTTCAAGACTTCGAGATAAAACTCACCATTGACCATTTGGCCAGGCGGAACGAATTCTTTGTGGATAATGTCATTGTAATCGTAGAAACAAATCAGCATTATCTTACTTTTGACTTCTCCAAGTGATTTTTTTCGGATACCCTCTTCTGGTGGTGTCCGCTCAGCACGTTTCGTCACCGGTAACGATCGTTTCAATGAAATGCGAGTCCTTACGAGCAGTTTTAATGAGGTCCTTGCAGTGTTTAATTCGATACATTTTTTGGTTGTCCGTCAACTTTTGGGAAACAAATCGCGAATGTAAGTTACGAAGGCCCAAACTCTCGATCAACATGTTGTGCACAGTTGATTTTGGAATCCCGAATTCATCTTCACTCAATCTCACGGACGATTTCGGGTTTTCTTTGATGAAATCACGCACTTTTTGGATGTTGACTTCGCTCAGTCCAATTTTTGGACGGCCCGACTTTTCCTCATCCTCAAGCGTCTCACGACCATTTTGAAATCGCTTAAACCACTCGTAAACGTGAGTACGGGATAAGAATTCATCACCGTATGCGAGCTGAAGCATTTGATGCGTTTCGATAAACTTTTACCAAATTTAGCACAAACGTCAATTGCAGCTCTCTGCTTGAACCTCATTTTCCGACCGTTCGTCAAAACACACTGTTACTCTTGGCACTATAACTCGGCTTCTAATGAAACAAATGTCATAAACAGTCGACACAACACTAATGAAGGTTGCCGCCTTCGACAACAAAAAGATACAACAGGTGGCCTCAATAGTTTCTTCTATTTCGAAAAGTTCGGTTTCTTTTTGGACAGAGGGTGTATAAAAAAGTTCTTAAATATATATCATCTGTCCACTGAGTATTTTCTTTCTATTAGGGATTTATTTTCAGAGATGAAAAACAGCAGTTTCCAAGAGGGGAACCATCCACCCTCAACTGAGACCGACTAACTCACATTCACCTGAAAATGAATGAATTCTGCAATCATAAAATGAACAAGGAATCATAGAATGACCAGTTATCTTTTTTAGCGTTCTCCTCATCCGGTCACCTTCAAATACTCTCATAACTACAGTTTATAGGAAACCAACGTTCACAGGTCGTTATATTCTCAAAGAATCTGCCCATCATCCTTGTCAAAAAACAGGAATCATAAAATGTCTAATCAGAAGAGCCAAACTACTAATTGTTTTACTTCTAAGTTTCTACAGAAAGAACTTTCTATTATCCAACAACACATGAAACTCAATGGCTTTTCCGTGAAGGCTAATCCCACTCTCTTCATAAAAGCTAAATAGTACATGTCACAGCTCCGAATCTTTGAAGTAGGTGCGATTAATCCGTTCATTCATCTACATGTAATCTTCATAATCAAAAATTACAGATTATTTAAAAAAACAGTCAGTAAGGTGTATTACAATAACGAAGATAATGATAACATTATTCAGATAAGCTCTGCAAAGCTTCGAGGAAGAAGCCACCCAAAGAAACAAGTAAATTTTATAATCGATTTCATAAAAAGTGAGTCATTGTAAATTTAAATGAATCGTAAATATGAAAGTGAAAAAAAAGATGTAAAACGCATTGTTAATATAATTATTTATGCAATTTAAATAAGATTTTTCTAGGATTCTGCACTGAAAAAAATTATAAAGATAGGTAGATAATTGTGTAATCTATCCTGTGTATCTGAACTATAACTTATTATAAACTATTACTAAAATCATTATTACTACTAATAACACACGAATTGTTGAACTATATGACTTGCGCACTGTACAAAGTATGCGATAAATTGGATTCTGATTTGAACCACAAGTGAAAAATCGCAGTATTATCTTTTACATTGTATGTATTATATAAATTGTATCTAAAACTAAATTATATGTATATAATTTATTTGACAGATAATAAAGTTTATTTGACATTGAATTTTTTTTTTTAAATAAAAACCAATATTATTATTATTATTATTGTTATTATTATCATTGCGAGCCGATACGGTTTCTCATCAATGAATATAACTTATTTCATTTCAATAAGCTATCCACTCCGTCTCCCAACATCCCCAGAAAAAAACCTCTACCAGACAATTCGCACTCCGCTATTATCAAAAGGTTCATTGCCGACAAACTAATAAAAGACACAGACTGGAAATGTCTACTCAGAATAAATCACTCTGTAATTTATTTATGCGCTTTATACGCGAATATCCAACTCAGGTTCACCTAAATATACAAAAAAGCAACAAAGCTTACACAAAAGAGACGATAAACAGATAACAACCCTTGGATAAAGGACGACATTCTGAATAGTATTGCAATATAATTAAATCAATGAAGAGACTTAAAATTCATCAAGCAACACCCATCGACAAATATTATACAAAAACACAAGTAATCAACAAACAACAAAAATTCGTAGTGAAAAATGGCCCCCATGCTTTAAAAAATACACAGAATATAAATCCAGTATGAATTAAACTAAGTCTGCACTTAACTATTAATTCGAAAAAAGGAAAATCGACCAAAAGATTGCATACCAAAAAGTTGGTATATAATCAGGATATGAACCACAAGTAACCAGCTGACTCATTCAACAACGCCCAAATCTCAAAAAAAAAAAAAAAATGATAAGCTACCAACGATCAACAAAAAATTTCCAGCACAAACGTCAACAGCAAACATTTATTTTCCATCCGTAACAAAACAGGAAATGAAAAAAGCTCTCTTACAGCTAAAACCAAAGACCTCTTCAGGAATAGACAAACTAAGAATCATAGACCTTTTAACATACTGAACAAATAAATCCAGTACTTCTGAGCATAATATTTGACACTGGTATTATTCCATTACAACAAAATACTACGATAATTACACCGATTTACTCCAATAAATCACAACGTCTACCAAAATTCACTGATAAAGAACAGCACAAAAATGCAGATGTTAATTAGACAGAATCTGAGAATCAAGCGTCTTGCACCACTCGTGCCACACTGTGACATGTACCACTGCATTAACAACAGCAACACAAAAAGCCACCACTCTCCAGAAATCACACCCGTAACGCATGTTAAATTACCATGGCTTCTACATAGACTGCCGCCTTAAATGGACAAACCATGTAGAATAGCTACATACTGAACTCCATATCTATCTATCTATCTATCTATCTATCTATATATATATATCTATTCTCTAGGTGGCCAAGGTGTTGCACGTGCGTTCATACCGCTCCTGCCTTCCCCCACCTTTTATACGTTTATCCGAAAGGAAGGACTTATTTTTTTATATAGGTATATTCTCCAAGCCGAGAGCTATCTACTCATACTAGTCGTGTACGCGTAAGTGTAGTGATAAGTGATTTATGACAGTTTTCTTCTACTGCTGTACGAGTTCGTATATATCTTCAATTTGGACGCCATAATTCCTTCTCGGACACCTGCACCCCTCACCTGAGGCTATAGCCGGCGAAGGATTAACCGCCATGGCAACGGCACATTCATGTACTACCAAGGATTTAGCAATTCAAAGACCCCCTACGACTTCGGACCCGGAAGGAAGAGCAAAGGTCACCGGAGCTATGTACACAGAAAACAGGTCAGTCAATTCAAAATCTTATGCTAATGTTGTATCTAATGGAAATATCCTATCGTCCCCCAAAACACTGATCTCACACACGAACGCCTCATCAGCCAGCAATAAACCGATTAACGCAAAAATAACTACCACTGTTACGAACGTCATTTCCCGAGAAAATGGGATTGTTATTTTCGCCACCAAAGAAAACATCCCATTAGAAGATTATCTGACGGCGATCGCCAAAATTGTGCCCGCAAAAAACATTACTGACGCTTCCCGCGTAGCTGGAACTGTGCAGGTATATTTCAGCCATATCTCATGGGCACAAACGGTACTGCAAAAAGGAGTCGATATTGGCGATTATCACTTCGAAGCAGCCCCAATAGCACTGGCCCCAACAAAAGTAACAGTATCAAATGTTCCCCCTGAAATTCCTCATCAACTCATCAGATCCATGTTATCAAGATACGGTTCGGTCACAGGAAAAATACGCACATTGTCAGCAGCCACGAAGAAGCCCGAATTTGCCCATGTCAAAAGCTTTCGAAGGCAGGCATTAATGCATTTTCCAAACAACGACGCACTGCACGACCTCCCAAAATTAATCAACACGGACATAAACGGAATAACCTATACTTTCTACTTATCTTCCTCATCACAGTGCTTCTTCTGTCATGAAGATGGTCACATTAGGAAACAATGCCCCTATATTACCAACAGTTCATCAACAAACATCCCAGCCCAGAATAGTAAACCAGTTGAACAGAATAACATCGCACATGAAGAAAATCAAAGCATAGGAAAAAGTAAACCAAAAATCCTCTCCTCATTACAAACTTCAGAGGAAAGAAAATCCCGAACTGAAAAAGACAACGCTCACGTCGCTCTTGAACGCCTGCCAAGTAATGAGATCCAAGGCTCAGAAAACGAAGTCTCACAACACGAAAACACGGATCCTCCCAACAGAGATGACAAGGACGAACTAATTAAAAGCAATCCCCAGACCCAGCAACCAGAATCACTAACTCAGCCTCCCACTAATTCAAAACCTCACCCTATAGAAGAAACTACTCAAAATGGCCTTTCTTCACCTGCAGCCAGCCAAGGAGAAACAGAGTTCCCAGACGATGAGGAAACTGTATTTCCACATGACGACCTAGAAGAAGAGGAAGCTGAGGGCGAACTTCCTCACACTGAGGGTATCCTAACCATGAAGCAGCTGTCATCCTTCATACAGAAAGTGCGAGGTTCTCCTCACAAACTAACTATAGCCCTTAAATACACCACAAGAATACTGGAACTAATATCTCAACTTCAGGACCTACACTCGAAACTGAAATGTAAAAAGAGCAGAGCAGAGGTTAACAGGAGTAAGCGAATCTACTACCTAATTAATGGTCTACAAACACAGTACCAGGACCAATATTAGATTAAACTTACAATCAAACTTTCATAAATCATAATGTCTATAAGCCTTTTCTCTCTCAATGCAAGAGGATGTGCCTCTGCTCTACGCAACAGAATAGTCTTTGACCAGGTACAAAAATATCATATAGACCTAATACTAATGCAAGAAACAAACATCAACTCCTCATCCAATTTATCCAGAAGATGGGCAGAGTGGCCTTATGACTTACAGCACTCTGCAACCCAACAACATCATGGAGCAGGAGTTAGCTTAGGTGTACATCATAGATCTCCCTACAAACTAAAAGTGATTGCTGATATACCAGGATATGCCTTGTATGCTCACATAATAGCACCCAACCATAATACCCTGCATGTGTTCAACATCTACATACCACAGCAGGATGCTCTGGCATCATAAATCCTGGATTTCGTTCAAAACCATCTGTCTAGTATAGACCAAGAACATGTCATAATAGCGGGAGACTTTAATTGCACTCTTGACCAAGAAAAAGACAGACTTCAGTGTGCTGAACATCGTAGCCAATTAATAAACAAACTTCAAACATTGGTAAACGATAATGAACTCATCGACGTCTTCCGGCATCAACATCCTGATAAGAAATCCTACACATGGAGGTCAGCAATCACAGCGACAAATAGGCCACTCTACCAAGCACGACTGGATAGATACTACATTTCCAAACATACCTTGCCTCTAGTCAGAAACATCTCACACATCCCTTCCTACATTTCAGATCATTGTTTCGTCAAGCTGCAACTTTCATTATCCTTGGAAGCATCCAAATCAGGAAGTGCCTACTGGATCTTCAACAATACTCTCCTGAAAGATCCAGATTATATAATAAACACTCAGGCTTTAATAACCAACCTCACTCACTCGAAAGTGGATACAGAACCAATGAAAACATGGTGGCCCCACCTAAAATCACGAATAAAATCCTTTACGCAGATCTACAGTCACCAGAAAAATCAACAGAAGAACATTAGAATCAGACAACTTGAAGAACAGCTCAAGTATCTCCCAGAAGAAAGCCCTGAACATCATTCTGCCTTGCAAGCCATGCAAAGACAGGCAGAATTATCGGCAAAAGGTGCCCTACTTAGATCGCGGCATACACAAATAAATCTTTCAGACGCCCCCACAAAATATTTTTTCTCTTTGGAAAAAAAATGCCAGGCAGCAAACTCCATCTCTGCTATCAGACTTCAAGATGACAGCATCACAGAAGATCCAAGAAAAATCACCTCTGAAATCCTACAATACTACAAGAATGCATACAGCACTGCAGGAACATCCCATCATGCCATTCACGAAATACTGAAAGAAACAAAAAAAATCTCTGCAACAGATCGGAACCACTTAGAAAAGAAAATCACTCTACATGAACTGAAAACCGCATGCACATCCTTGCCAAAGAACAAATCTCCTGGCCTTGATGGTCTCACGTCAGAGTTTTTCCAAGCCTTCTGGAATCAACTCGGACCACTTCTCCTCGAAACACTGCAAGAAGCCTACATCAATGGCCTCCCACAATCCGTCACGACCTCAGTAGCACGATTGATACCAAAGAAGGGAGACCACACGGATATCCGAAACTGGCGTCCACTCTCCCTAATTAATACCGATTGCAAAATAATTTCCAAAGTTATAGCAAACCGAATAAAGCCAACACTGCCTGAAGTTATTGGCCAACATCAAACGTACTCTGTCCCAGGAAGATCAATACATGATAACCTCCATTTAATAAGAGACCTCATCCACATCGCAAATAGCCAACATGAAGACCTAGCACTCGTCAGCTTTGATCAGGAGAAGGCTTTTGACAGGGTAGAGCACGAATACCTTTATGAAGTTCTAAAGGCATTTGGCTATGGTCCTCTCATCATTGAAACAGTGCAATTGCTTTACAGAGATGCACACTTCTGTTTAAAAATCAACAACAGGCTCACTCGCACTTTGTCATACTCTCGAGGGATCAAGCAAGGATGTCCCCTCTCTGGTCAATTATACACACTGGCCATAGAACCCTTCTTAAAAAGAATACACGACACCATCATCTGCAAACGAACCAGAATAATAGAACCACATCAAAAAATTACCTTATCAGCATATGCCGATGACGTCACTGCAATAGTACGAAATGAAGAAGAAATGACAGTAACGGAGGAAGCACACAGACTATATGCACAAGCCTCAGGGGCCAAATTAAATTCTGCCAAAACCACAGGCTTGTGGTCAGGCAGATGGAAGTCTAGAAATGATTCTCCGATCGAATGTACCTGGTCAAGCGAAGGACAAAGATACTTAGGTGTGCACCTTGGCAACACCAAAATATATAACACACTGAACTGGACGCAGCTGCACAATCGTTTTAAACAGGTGCTAGTTAAATGGAACAGCGTTCGTTCCATGTCTTCACTTAGAGGAAGAGTACTAATAGTTAACCAGATGGCTGCTAGTGTCTTATGGCATACCCTCAAAGTACTCACACCTCCTGAAGAATTTCTCCACCACATTCAAAAGGAAATCAAACGTTTCCTCTGGAACAAAACTAACTGGACAACACACCCTCAACTCTGCAAGCCACTCAGCAAGGGAGGTCAAGGCCTGATTTCCCTTGAAAACAAGATTCGATCCTTCAGGATAATCCTCCTCCTAAAGACACTTCAATGCAATCACACTTATGTAACCACCTTCGATTACATCACGAAAGCATCCACCAGAGGACTTACACTTTCCACAATCCTCCGAATGGCCAGTCCTGCACCATCTCCTCCTAAACTACCTACCTTTTACAAAGATGCTCTACAGCGATGGAAAAACACAGGACTCCATCACACACTCACAGGATCAACAGAGTCAGCTGTACTTACAGAACCACTATTTTCAAACAAAAACATCACAAGTCTCACAACTGGCCAGCCTTTTCTTTTCCCTACATGGAACTGGGCAGGAATAAGAGTCATAGGAGACCTCCTAACCCACACCCTAAAGTGGAAAGCATTCACAAGCCTACCAATGAATAACCCAAAAACTGAAAAACAATATCAACAGTTGCAAGCCTCCATTATAAAAGCCTATCCAGATATCGCTACACCTCAGGAAATCCGTATTCCTTCTAGAAACTGCTCGGGGCCAGTATTTCATCTTGTACAATCTGAAGCCTCACTTCCAATTCATCCCTCCAACTACAAGAAAATATACCACTTCCTCATGTCAGTGTCCCCATCCTCACCATTCTTATATTCAGCCTTAACACTCTCATCTACAAGGCTGCATATACCACACAGTTTTCAGTGGGATCTGCCATATAAATCAAAATGTGCCAAACCAGATTCCGAAATACAGTGGAGATTATGGCATAACATCTTACCAACTCCTTCAAAGCTCTACAAATTTAAGCTAAGAGAAACGGATCTGTGTCCATTCTGTGACGTTTCAGGCACCCTGGAACACACATATCTGACCTGCCCTGCAAACAAAGTGATAATCACCTATGCCCTGAATACCGCCTCTAGCACCTGTAACTACACACACAGCCAAGAAGACTACTGGAATTTAGTCCACACAGAAGAAAACAGACACAGAACATGCAATTTCATCTTCATCTGCGCTAAGGCCGTCATCTACAGCTTTTACCTAAAACAGACAAGAAGTAACCAGCACCCATCGATCACTGAAGCTGCACAAACCCTCATGCACATCCTCCGTCGGAAACTAAAAAGCAGGCTTCTATTGGAACTTGAGCACTTCAAAGAAACAAGAACTGTCGCGAAATTCCTAGAGGAGTGGAATCCAACTGGTACCCTCTTCTGGATTGACGACGACAATGTGCTCCATCTGAATGATAACTCAGAATGAAACTGAACTGTTAATTTTGAATATTCATTTATATCTCTATTGTACACCCGAAAGGAAAATGTTTTTTTCTTTCTCTGTAAATATATACTTATAATATGTAAATAGTCATTGTTGCCTATCGTGTAATGTTTATTTTAACAAGTTAAATAAAAAAAAAAAAAATAAATAAATAAATAAATAAATAAAAATATCTATCTATATATATATATATATATATATATATATATTGGCTAAAACATGTATTATGGAACTAAATCAACGCAGTTAGTATTACATTCACTTCACAAAAATCACAGCGCAGCATCAAGCGCCTACATGCCATCCATTGAAAAAAGTACCAAAGAACATAAATAGTTTGTGTGGGCTACATTCACTCTCTTCATAAAAGCTAATCCTAGCTTCGAAGTCGGTGGGATTATCCAGCCTCACTACGCCTTAAACAAGTTATTCCCCATAACCAACATTATCTGTCATTAGCATACCTATTTGACAGGAATGTGATGAGGGAACTGCATAAATGTAAATGGCCTCAATGATAATAATCTCTAATTTCGTTGAGCATTTAAAACCTAATGTCAAATGGATATTTATAAAAAATGAGTACATTTGGAATTCACTGCACAGATTATGTGGAGAAGTCTACTTAATCTGTGCTGTAAGCCAAAAAATGTAACAGAAATAATTTAATTGCATGTAAACCATACTCTGTATGCTTGCTGATTACGAAGAATACTGTTTTTATGTACATAACATGTATTAGTATGCACATGTGTGCACATGTGCACGTTGAAAGTAGTATGTATGATTATGAAGATTGAATAACTAACTAAAACTATTATTGTTATTATTAATTCACATGAATTAATTCTACTTAGTACAAAACACATGGAAGCACTACTCACAAATGAAACGTTTGTATCGTGGTGTTATTGTGTGTTTTCTGTACTGTAATTTCTTTGAAACAGAATAATCACTGTTATTATAAATTAGTAGGATCAAATTTGCAGAAGCTCAATAACTGCAACAGATCCGTTGCTTTTGCTTCTTTTCATGTACTCTTTCAAATGAAAAATTCCTGCAGGTGGATTCTTCTAAAGTCCAACGCCTTCTGAAGTTCTTCTTCAAGATATACTCATGTGAGGCTTGGTTGAGGTTTATAACAAGAAAGAACAAAGATTAGTACACTGTTTAATAAACAAAGATTTAAGCAAAAGTAATAACCTGAAAGGAGAAAGCAATCGAGTTCAGTGTAAAGAATTGGGAATAATTAATTCTTTCCGTTCTGTTGGACTGAGTGGATTGATGAGGATGAAGTCGGTTTGAAGAGAGACAACGAAAAAGAAAGTTTAAGACTCAGGAGCAGGAACAAAGGATAACGCAGAAACTATAAACCCACAAACTATAAACAGAAGCCAAGAACGATCGTGCAGGAACTAAAGTTTCAGAAACATTAGTGAATTTGCAGAATTACAGTATGCAGAACAGGATGTGTGATAATCTTGTGTTTCTTTATGCAATCTTTCAGGAATGTGGAACGTCAGTAATTTACTAAAGACGAAAACACACTTTTAAGGAAATACATTCTGGTTGAACAGAGTTTTAAAATACAGATCTCGTAAGATGTGCTGACTGAATAGAGAAAATATGAATGTGCTTGGGAGAAATGGTACTGGATTTATAAAAGTATACTCGAGAAATAAAATATAACAAACAAAATGAAATGAGGAAATGAAGCATTTTTAATTAATTGTATAATATGCTTAGGTTTAGTATATTTACTAAACATATTGGTAATTGTAAAACGTGCATAAATACTTATGCAACATATTTTCACATTTACTTGTATAACTAAAAAGATATCAAAATCTTCTGAATTAAACTTATCGTTTTTAAAGTAATTAGTTTCTTCTTTAAAATAATATGAGAACAATAAATCTCTCTTAGAATTCATTAAATGTTTTTAAATTTTTAAAACATTTTTATGAAAAAATAGATAAAGTTGTAACACCTATTTTTATATTCAATATTGTCGTCTAAGTAAGCATTTTCTGACAAATTCTGACAAGCGTGGTTTATAATATTTCATGCATCGTAATATCTTCTGCTTGAAAATTCAACTATTCGTCCATTTTTAAATTTACGATTTTATCTATTTATCTGATGAACTGGGTTTAACTTTCAGTTTGGTTGTCAGAAAAATATTTCATAAACGTTTCATCCATAAATATGTGTTTCAATGTGGAAACTCTGCTGTCTCTTAGACAGCAGAGTTAAAGCGAAATAGCAAATTTAACTGCAAATAGAGGAGGAAGAAAAATAAATAAAAGAAGAAGAAGGGATATAAAATTTTGAACCACTCCACTCGACAGACCAGTTCCATCAGCAGAAGAACAGTTCAATAGTCCATTTTAGGGAAATAACAGCATTCTACCAGGAAAAATCAGTCTGTAAAACAACTTTAAGTAACACGAATTACTAATTTAGCATACAACTAGCAAGAATTGGATTGCAATTAGGAGTTGTAAAATAAACAGAATTGTCGTCTATGGATTGCTGACTTCGGCCCGACCATTTCAGCCCAAATATGAAAAGTATTAAATATCGGGAATCATATTATTGGACAGTATGTAGATGTTTTTTTTTTGTACCGAAACACATTTTGCGGCTACAAAGATGCA
This sequence comes from Typopeltis vanoorti, assembly GCF_054136105.1. Taxonomy (NCBI): domain Eukaryota; kingdom Metazoa; phylum Arthropoda; class Arachnida; order Uropygi; family Thelyphonidae; genus Typopeltis; species Typopeltis vanoorti. The sequence goes on from NC_143561.1 coordinate 12,799,399, forward strand.
CAAATCTGTTGAAGTCACTACTCATTTTCATCTTTTTTTTATAATTTAGAAGTTTTAGGAAACGGAAGGTTGGTTGAATTCTAATGGAAGGGTATTCAGTGTTGATGTCAAAGAGGATATAAAACTACGTTTACTAATTTATGCATAGCAAGTCTGAAAGCGTACCTCATTTCTTTTTAATGTTAACACATATAAATCGGAATACACAGATAGAAAATTGGTAGGTTTACTGTTTTACATACTACCTACGAGGTAGAATATTAGGAGTGTTTTTTTTTTTTTAAAGAATATCCCCAGTAGGCTTATTCCACAAGTTTAGAATTTTTGTGGTAAAATACGTATATCTATATGAAATAAGTATTTTATACCTTCTTTTTTAGCCTCTTTCCATTCACTGCTGGATGTAGTCACCCCTTAACATTCCAGTTTTGTCTGACTTCACCCAATGCCCACCATCTCACCTGAAATATTGTAGATTATCCCTCCATCTTATTTTACCACGTTCGTTTTTATTTTCTTCTCTTGGTATCCATTCAGTGCTTAATTTGGCCTGCCTTTCTCTGACAGTCTACTAACATGGCGAGCCCATCTGAATTTACATACTTTATAGCACTTCGCAATATCTTCAACTCCAGCCAGTCATCTCTCTAATTGTAGCATTTCTTATCTATTCCTTTTTATTAAGTGGGCGAAATTCTTCTTTCTAAAGCTCTTTGGGCACAGAAAAACCTATTTTCCTGTTTGTTTTTTTTTAATTGTTGATCATGTTTCACTTCCGAAAAGGTAAACACTGGACAAATGCGCACATTCAAGAGCTTTCGTTTTAGGCATATGTGGAAATCTCGTAACAGATAATATTTGTACAGTCAAAAATGCTTTGTTTAGTGTAATTCTTTTACATATTTCTTTATCTTGTTTTTCCTTAAGCCTAATTGACCAAGGTAAATAAAGTCGTTCACAATCGCTAAAGGGAATGTTCATCAATGCAAATAGTGAAACACTAGCAATTGAATTTTGAAAGTCAATCTGTTGAACATATAATACGCCTCATGGATTAAGGAAATCGAATTAGAAATGAAAGAGAAACAAAGCGTCATTTTTCTAAAGAAATTGCAGTGTGCAATACAGAAAACTGAAAATAAATAAAAAGTGAGCGTAATAGAAACAGGAGAAAAAGAAGTAGACTGAAGATGCTTTTGAAGTGACTGTAGTATTCGGTGCTAAAAGTAATTTTGAATCAGAATATTCTGAGTCGAATGGAAATACTCCCGAAGAAATTATAGCTCTGCAATGTTATGGATGGTAAGTGCTTGTCTTCTTTGGTTGGCTTTGTCTGATTCGCAGGGAGAAAAACTGGAGTTTGTGTGAGGAAAATCCCTACCAACCCGAGCACCCTATATGGGAATGATAACACACGTTCAGTTGAAAAGACTCGGCCCGAGGTGTGAAGCGAAAATTTGAACGAGACTGTTCACACCGTACACATAATTTTTTTTCTAAACCTGTTGTATAGAGAGCATGCTAGCGGCTTGCTGTATATAAGTATGTTTTTTTATTTTTTTATTATTTCTTTCAAAATCCAACATGTACAAAGTAATCACAATACGTATTGTGTGAGTTCAAGGCTCTCATTATTGGTAATTTGAGCATAAAAGTGGACGAGAGATTAAGCAGAGAGAGAGAGAGAGAGAGAGAGAGAGAAGAGATAAAAAAGATAGAATGACATAGTATTAGAGGAGGGGGGATAGAGGCTTCAGTTGACCAATTTTAGCTGTTGACCAACTGCGTACTTCCAAAACGGTCGTTTGACTTTTCACTCAGTAAGTCCCAAAAAAGTAAAAAATATTCGAGGTTTCAAACACTTGAACACTAAATTACATTTCCTCTAAAATTAACAACAAAATCTTCTATACGAAAAATCATTTAACCATATTTTATTTTAATTTTAACACTTTCTTATAAAAGTGATTAATTATTGCACAAGAAAAATATATACACGTTAGCACAAAATAATGTTTAATTTGCCAAATATTTCGGTCTGAATATTACAGACCATCTTCAGTGGCTACATGGAATAGTTTTTAAAAAACAAAGTAGAATACGAACAATTGATCATTCATATACAGAACGAGCCGCGTGATGTCATATCGCTAAGTATTAGAAGAGTAAACATTTTTAAAAACATAATTAAAGATATTAATTAAAAAATTCATATAATGATCTTAAACAGCATTAGATATAGATATACAGTCATTACGATTCAAGTTAGGACGTTGAAGTAAGTCCTTTAAATAAACGTTCAAATTTATAGTGATATCTGTGTAGGAGGAGAGTCTTGGACCAAAGGATATTGCGGTTTGTTTCTAAACCAATGAAATATTTGCCAAATATTTAAGACGGAAATATTTGGCAAATTAAACATTATTCTTATGCTAAAACGTGTATATATTTCTAATTATCTTGCACAAGTTAAACATATATAATAAATGTAACGATAAAATACGTTTAAAACATAGGAAATAATAAACTATTTTTAATATAACCATAACAGTTTATATTAAATTAAATATCAAATGTCGCTATAATATATAAAATAGTTGAATATTACATTAATTTCAATAGTTTTAATAAAATGTTTTATTTACTGGAGAAAAAAAATTATGATTCATTGCTTCAGGACTTGTACAATTCCAGAGGTTTACAGTGGCAAATCCCCTAGCCACGTGCCGAACCCTTATTGGTAAGTTGGAAATATGAGAATATGGATGATGTAATGTTATATGATTTGTACCACGGCACACATCTTGCGCTAAACTCGTGGCCGTCGAATGCTTCTCTTCACACGAAACTTTTTCTGAAGAGAAAATTAAGGTAAGACATAGAAATTTCAATTATTTCCAATTTCATCCTAACATTTACTTTATTTCTCATAGTTCTGCAAGTCCATATTACTGATTCTTTTATTTTTTTTCGCAGAATTAACAATGTCTTCAGCTGCAATTCAAAATCATGGTTATGAGCAGAAAAGAATGGCAGAGAAGAACCAGGAGAAGTTAGAAATCGCTAAAAATATCTGCGGAATGTATAAAGACGTCATGTTTGAAACCCCCAGAAGGAAAACAAATCAATCGTGCGGTAAGTACAGTACTCATGATATAAGCAGAATAATTAGCAATGCTTTTGTTGTGAATGTTAATCGCTTAGAAGAAGATTCAACCGAAAATGATGTAACAGAAAATCCTGAAAAGAAAGCTGGAAGAGCCATCAGTTTGGAATGTTATTTACAGAGGAAAAAAGAAGAAAAAATTTCTATTCCATGTTCTGGTCAAAAGGCAGATGCTTTGTGCGAAAAAATACCAAAGATAAGAAAGCTATTGTTTCTGAAAAGACTCAATTCGAATCCTATTCCAACTGCTCATCGAAAGGTAAGTTCACAGACTGGTAACAAATCATCTGAATGTAATCGCAGAAAACCTAGGTCCAGCTCGTCTGAAATTCGAAGTTCGTCTGATAATAATCTGCAGAGGGGATTTTGTTCATGAGACAGCTTCCGTGTCTCAAAATACTGCTCTCAGCGGTTTTTCCATATTTTTCCATAGCGACTGGTGCTGCTCAACTTAAGCAGTAGAAAGTTCCCGAGAAAGCAAATCCCATTTCATCTTCTGATAAAAAGGCCATTTTTCAGACCGCGTACAAATCCACTGAATTGAAAAGCAGAAAAGTTCAGTGTATTTCGTCTGAGAGTTATGTGGCTAAAACAGAAGATAGCAATCTGCAAAAAGGTACAGATGGTGAGAATCATATCGTGTCTGAAAAGAGTAGCCTTAGCGTTTCTAGCACATCTGTAACTGGTGCTTTTAAAATTAAACCTAAGAAGGTTAATGGGGATAATACACGTCTTTCCTTGAAAAAATACAGAAAAGAAATTATCCCTCGATATATTTCTTTTTCCATACATGTCAACATTGCTTTTGTTCATAAGTGCTCTGTAGCACTCTTTGAAAGAAAGCCTCCTGAAGAAGTGATCACCGACAGAATCTCTCGATCCATTTGCTCTTCTGAAAGCAAGAATAAAGCCACTTTGCAAATGTGCCAAGTGGAGTCATCCTTCGAAAGAATACGGCGTAAATTCAAGGAGATAGTTTCGAATGGCCCAGCATTCATTTGGCCCACTACAAGTTCTGTAAAAGGTGATAATTCAAAGAAGCATCTCTTCTTAGTAAGAAAGAGCTGAACTGTAAACTAGGTAAGAAAACGATGTCATCGAAAGTAGTGTATGAACTGGATCTTTCTGCAAGAAGTGATTCAAGATGATGTTGGATAAAGTGCATCCTTCAATAGGAAAACGAGATCCTCGTCTTGGTAGATTTTTAAAAGGAGAAACCTGTAGAATGAAATAGAGTTCTGATAATGTCACTGTTACGAAAGACTGTCGAAAATCTCGTGGTATTATTATTATTATTATTATTATTATTATTATTATTATTATTATTATTTGACACCTCCAGAGAGTCCAAAGACTCATCGAGGGAGGGCACCAGTTCTACAATTCTGTCTCCACCTCTCAAGCCACCAGCTGACTCCACCGACCACCACCACTAGTATTTCCACAGACAGTCACAAACATCCATGCCCATGGCGGGATTCGAACCCGCAGCCTTTTGGCTGGAGAGCAGATACGCTAAACGAATGATTACCGAAATATTTTGCAAAGGTTACCAGCTGGGGTCATCAGGAAAGATTTCGGTCTGAGGAGATATTCATCGGCATTAGATGAACCAAGAAATAATGCGCAGAGGCTGCCAAAGAAGGAAGAAAAGAAAGTTATTTCTTCGGAAACTTATTTGCAGCGAAGCAGAATGCAGCAGAAGATATCAAATGATAACTCAGCAGATAACTGAACGAGTCTTTCAGTGGACAGCAACACAAAGCGATACTCTCCAGTGATGGACATAAATGACGTCATATTCAAAGCTAGACGCATGTTAAATCATAAGAATTCAAGTAGACCATTTGGCAATTGCGAAATGCTAAGATATGGCTTCATCACAAATCATATTTTAGATTTCATATTAAAAACATATATTAGTTTACATTGTTTTGAAATTTTATATATATATGTGTGTGTGTGTGTGTGTGTGTGTGTGTGTGTGTGTCGTATTATTAAAAAATAAGGTTTATAAATGCGTATTCTTCATTTTTTGAATATTATTATTATAATATTTTTTTACTAAGACAGAAATATCTTGTTATTTAGGTTTATTTATTTTCTGATACATATAAATCTGTGATCTTGTATACATTATCTAATATTTACGATTTTAGATAAATTTGGTTTATGCATGTATGTACTGATTAATTAATTTTAGTTTTTATATTAATTATTCTACAGATATTATTTAATTTTTTAATTTTATTTTTATATCTGTTAGACAGACTGATATAAATATTAATTTATAAATATATAAAGCATAAGTTATATAAATATAATAATATTTATATAACGACGACGCATATAAATGAATTAAAACAACGCCAGTCATTTTGGCAGAGATTTTTTTCTATTTATATAAAATTGACGTGAATATTTTTGTAGCAAATTAATGCTATTTCGTTTCAGGTATTAACTGATAGTATTCTACCATTTGTTCGAAAGGTTTGATGGATTTTGCGCTCGTTTTGTAATTTCTTTTAATCAAAAAAGTAATTTAGCGGTTCATGTTGTTCTTCTGTTATTATCACTAGTTCTAAGGAAAACGATAAGAGGTCTACATTTTTATCCCCATTCTCGTTTCACTTTCCCCATAAAAACCCTGTTTCTGTATTTTCTTATTTTCACATTCCCGGTAAACAAGGACTGCGTTTCTTTTTTCTTTTATTTATTTATTTTTCTTGTTTGATAGGATTTTACAGATCAGTGAATACATAACTTCAAAATGGTTTTATAGCAGATTTTATACTTGAAACTTTTGTCGCTAAGTTCGCTTTGCAGTTGTTTGTAATCAAGTTGTTTTTTTTTCCTACAGGGAATATAGAATTCTTCTTCATATTTTTTTTTTTTTAGCTGAGTCTCATTCAAGAAAATTAATGAGGTCGAACTAGATTTTTTTATCACTATGGTTTGACTAATGATCACATAATTTGGAGACTTTGTTCCTGATATCCAAAAATATTTTTAGCTGCTAACTAAACTTAGAATTTTATCTGGTTTTTAGTTAAACGCTTTGGGGGTGATATGGAAGGCAGGCTTCGCAATCTTCTGTCAGAACGGTCTGAAAGGTGCGCGTCGGTAGGAAATACTGGATTCTTTGTTTTATTGACCTCTTAATTTCGATGCTGGCTGTTTGTTTCAAATGAATATTTCACATAACGAACTTACTTCCTTAAATAAATTGTCATTTCTCTGGACAAAGAAAACTTAAATTAAATTTAAACGAAGTCATTCAATAAACGTGTGAACGTTTTTCTTGTTAAGTGCGTATTGCTTCCGCCATTATTTCTAGTTCACTAGAATTTTGCCATTCTTTATTGTCTAGTTCTCTGTTGTAATTATTTGACGTTTTAGAGAATAACGAGTTGTCGTTATTTTAATAATTTTTGTCGTTAGCATTGGCGTTTTAATATTTACACGTCCAGATTGATGTTCAATAGTAATTTTTTGCGTATTAAAGGTGAGTTTCAAAAATCAGTGATCACCCTATTCGAAATAAAGTTATTTTTCAGAAAGAATTAAAGGATACCGGATGCATTCAAATATGTAAATTTGAGTCATGTACATTAAGGAAACTACTCGTATAATGGGATATTTTCATGTTTCGGAGTGGATGGGATTTCCTTCATGTGAACTTTGTAATTATTTTGTTTAATCTAATTAGTGAAATCTATGCTTTCCTGTGAAAGATCAAAAGTGTAACAATGACAATTAATCCAGCGAATTAAAAAGAAGGAAAAAAACCCCTTAAAATTTGCGATTCTCTGCTGATATGTTTATTTAATTATCATTTTGCCTACCACTGCTCATCATTTTACCATGAGAAGGAACCGATGTTATTTGGCCTGCTTTTACTTCTTTACTTAGCTTAATTTTAAGGCGTTTCCACTGTTCAGCCGCTGTCGTGTAATGCTTTTTTCCACTGTGAACGGTCATTCCAGGAACCTTTGCTTTACAACTCCTCCATGTAAATCAAGATCGTCCTCTCTTCCTGCTGACGATCGTGACATCACTCTCTTCGACTGTCTCTCCTCTGCCAATCATTGTGCTTGTCCATACCACTATAAAGTGGTATCGTGTAAGATGTTCTATGAGGCCCAACGAATTTTCTTGCAAATTCAATCTCTCCATGATGGTCTCATTCCGAATTTTTTTTAAAGGCGATACATTCACATTCCTCGTGGTAATCCATCCATCTCTACTCTTATGCAACTCTTCTGTTTCGTATTCAATGTATATTCTTCTCCCTCATATAGCAGAACACTTTCTATCATCATTTCGAGAATCGTCTTATTGATTTCCTGCTGAATATCCTAACTCCATAACACACCATTGAATTGCTTAATAGTATTACTTGCTTGGCAAACAAGATTGTCAACATCTTTCTCATGTTACGACTTCCGAACAATAGATCCTAAATTATCTACTGCCTTGACTTTACCGACTAGAAGATCTAAATATCTGCCTTCTCTACCAACTGCGAAATATTTTGTCTTGGAAAAGTTTACTTTTAGACCTTCATACTGAAAATATCAACCAGTTAACTAATTATTAATTCATTGTCATCCCGATCTTGAACAATTATCACTTGGTCGTCAAAAAACAATCGTGAATGCATGACACATTATCCTATGCTAATTCTCATAGTTCTTCACGAAGCATTCCAATGTATCAGTTCTGCAAACAGGGTTGGTAAACTCCGACATCCTTGTCGGACAGAAAATATTCTATCAATTATTATTCTATTAGAAAATTATAAGAAAATATTCTATCAATTATTATTCTATTAGAAAATTATAAGAAAATATTCTATCAATGATCGAATATGTGCCTGTATCTATGAAATGTAAATTGTGTTAAACAAAACGTCAAATATCGACATTTATCTGAAATGATTATTTAAAATAAACAAGAATCTCACATAATAATGGAGATGCATAAGGATGAACTTCAGATACTAACAAAGAAAACATTTTGTGTGCACTTTTAGCTTATTATCTGGGAAACATTAAGAGGAAGTTTGACCAGAGGGCTGATATTAAACCGAGTTAAACTCCAACCGAACTAATTATGAATATGTGATCCTCTTCCATATATGAATGAATCCACCTTTCCACATTTCATTATTGTTAGTGCATTTTGGAATGTATTAAATACAAAATATTGTTATGAATCTCAACAAATATTTATTTGAGTGGTGCTTCTGTGATTCGTCGTCGGTAATTTTCTTCAGTGGAGGGGATAGTAGAAGGAATTTTTTTAGCTTAGTTCCACCAAATCCTCTGTCACTGTACTTGGCTGCTCACTTCGCTCTTCATTTTGAATATTGTTGAACACCCTTATTTAAACAAACACCTCCATTACCGAACCTTTTTTACTCGTTGTGTGTCTAACAATGGCCCAAGGACTAATCCCTGCAAGTCGGTTTCTTATGGAACTGCTTTATAAAGAAACAAGTGGAAATTCTTCATTCGCCTAAATTAAACAGATCCGATGATCTACGTCTATCCGCTTTGTGGAAGATAGTAATTCTAAAGCAGCTAATCTTCGCTGATTTTATTTTATTCGATGGGATATATATACACATACAGTTTTAATAAGCTGGGAAATTTAATGAACTCTTAGTTAACTTATATTAGCTACTTAAGTGGCGACTTTTGAAATTATCGGTTATTGTTCGATTAGCTTTTTACATGTATTGAAGATGCCTTTGATACTTCAGGCAAAAATATAATAATGATAAAATATCATTTTACGTGACTTTATACCTGTATTATAATTTATTTAAATAAATCTCATCTTTTATGGTTTAATATATTCAATAAATTTATAATACAAGTTATTTGTTTGCGTCGTTATTTCTTCTCAAGGGACAGTTCAAGTTATGTTTTAATAGTACAATAGAAAACGCCCTACCGGGTTTTCTCTTGTACTGTCTTTGAGCTGTACTTGTAATCTAATACCGATTGGAAAGCGATCGCGAGAATTAGAAGTAGAATTGTTGCTTAAATTTTGTTTCTACTTAAAGTTTTCTCAAACACAGCTTTTCAGCATGAAGTTACTCACCAACCTTCCATTACGCGGACGAACTGGAAATTGATTAATATCAAATATCGAAGTGCAGGTTCGCATTCGAGAGAATATTGAAATTTTTAACCGAGACAAGCTTCGGTGTAAAAACCAAAGCTTGTCTCCGATTTTTAAAAGCCAGGTTTATTAATCGGCTATTAACTAATGATGAATTTATAATATTATCTATTACATAAAAATTAGAATTACAGCTCTGAATTAACTTAGAAATTTGCTTCAAAAACAGTTTCTAACAGAATAAATCACTGCATTTACTATACAGAGAAAGCCTGTTTTGACTGGCAAATAAATCGAATTCTGCCCTTATCCAAAAGCCTACTAACCAACAAGTATTTTTTTGTGAGTGCGCAGAGGCTGCAGACGCTACTTTTATACAGCGGCTGCTGATTTGCATAAAATTATGGGAAAAATACATGATTCTGAAAGTGTGAGGCCAACTACCTCTATATGAAAGCAGCTCTAGTAACGTAGTGGTGAAGATACTTGTATATTCACCATTAATGTTGAATGAAATTAATGTATATTGCTTATTGAAGTGTACAAATACGAGGGAACATTAGAAGTGTACAAATACGAGATGAAAAGTACATAACCAATTTACAAAGTACAAAGATATGACACCATCTTCTCCCCCAAATCTCCCCCAAGTTTTATATGAATTTGTTTTACGAGTGCTGCCTTCAGGCAGATAGTAAACTCGCTCGGATGGGAGCGAATTGTATCACCATGTTGAAATGACAAACCTCCAATTATACGATTGGATAAACAGTCATGTGGTCAGAGGTTACAGAGTTTCGTTTACACGAACTGCTCGTTCGGCACGTAATTTGAAGGAAATTCAAATAGTGTACCTCTGAAAATGAAAACTGTAAGCGGAAAGGAAATTTCTATTACCACCAAAAATTACGAGCCTTCGCTAACACCATTTTTATCGTTTGTTTGCTGAAATCCTACAAATTGAAAGACTGACTGAATACCGCTTTGTCATTCAGAGCTTCATCTGCCTCTGACATCAGACTTCGATGAACCCATCTTCGCGTTATTCTAAAACAAGAGTGTTCGCTTGTTTTTCTTGGCCTGTGATTAAAGCAGTCATCTGCGTTAACAATATCAAAGACACAAAGTACATTTCAAGAGTATTTAATGCTGTTCTTCCAATATACAGTAGTGTGAGAGCAAATTACAAATGCATTCAAATACGTCTTGTTTGATGTCCCACCGTCCACAACCCATCTGCCGGCTGCCGATTGGCCACCGCATAAAAGATTGATTTCTGCAAAAACGGTGCATTTTTCACGAACCTACCGCCCATGAAGATCTGATCATCCCATTTTCTCTACTTATTTGAGAAATCGGGATTAGCTCAAAGAGGACGTGAACGCTTCTTCACAATAAGTAATCTCCTTGCTGGCGGTTGTTTGATGTAAAGTTTTCCCAGGAAATCAGTTTTAAGACAGCACCTGCAGACACATCCTCTAAACCAATATGTTTTCCTGCAATATTTATACAGAGTTAATTCAGTTACGACATAATGAGTGTTGTCATAATGAACAGTATCATTAATTTTTTTTAAATATTTCAGTCCATCCAAGAGAACAATAAATTACTTTTCATTGTTAAGAGTTGTAGTGTTGCCATCTGATCACTGGCGTTTCCACAGAAATGAGCGATATCTGGATGTATATTATATTTCAGACTGATTCAGAGTAAGGATATTCACTGTCGAAATCATAATCTTCTGCTAACCTATTTTTGTATGCACACCTTTTTCCTTATTTTCGCATTCTCGGTAAACAAGGATTTCGTTTAGTTTTTCTTTAATTTATTTATTTTCTTGCATTGATAGCATTTCACAGATCAGTGAATACATAACATAAAAATGGTTTTATAGCAATTTTATACTTGAAACTTTTATCGCTGAGTTGTTTGTAATCGCTTTATTTTTTTCTTACAGGAAACATAGAATTATTATTTATTTTTTTTATCTGAGTCGCATTCAAGAAAATTTATGAGGTTGAACTAGATTTTTTATCACTATGGTTTGACTAATGATCTCATAATTTGGGGACTTTCTAGATAACAAAAACCTTTTTAGCTGCTCAGTAAACTCAGACATTTATCTGGTTTTTAGATAACCGCTTTCGAATTGGTAAGGAGGGTAGACTTCGCAATCTTCTGTCAGAACAGTCTCAAAGGTACGTGTCACTAGAACTTAGAGGATTTATTGTTTTATTGACTTCTTAATTTCGATGCTGGCCGTTTGTTTCAAATGATCATTTGACATAACGAACTTACTTAATTAAGTAAATTTTAATTTCTCTGGACAAACCGAAAACTTTATTTAAATTTAAAGGAAGCCATTCAATAAATGTGTAAACGTTTCATATTAATTGCGTATTGCGTCCGCCATGATTTCTAGTTCATTAGTATTTTGCCTTTCTTTATTGTCTAGTCTCTGTTGTAATCATTTGATGCTTTAGAGCAGTGCTTCCCAAACTTATGGATGTAAAGGCCCCCTTGGAAAAATTAAAATAGTTCACGGCACCCATCGAAAGAAAATCGTAATACAGACATATATTATTATAATATTTATTGTATTTGTATTCAATACAAAACATACGCAGCGAATATTGCAAAAATCAAATGCAAATATTACACACTTACCATGGCACACACTTAGTCTTAAAACATTTTTAAGTTTTAACATTTTTACATCTTAAAACAAGTAAACATTTAACAAAATGATTACAAAGCAACACAAAAAGGAAATCCCATCAACTCCATAACATGAAAATATCTTAGTCTTAAAACACACTTAGTCTTAAAACATTTTAAATTTGTTTTCATTATTTCACGGCCCCCTCAACAAAACTAACGGCTCCCCCAAGGGGGCCGCGACCCACATTTTGGGAAGCGCTGCTTTAGAGAATTTGAAGTTATCTTTATTTTAATGATTTTATTATATTTTGTTTCTTTAGCATTCGCTTTATAATATTTTCACGTCCAGACTGATGTCCAATAGGAATTTTTTGCGTATTAAAGTTGAGATTCAAAAATCAGTGATCACCCTATTCGAAGAAAAAGTTATTTTTCAGAAAGACTTGAAGGATATTGGATGCGTTCAAATATGTAAATTTGACTCATGCACATTAAGAAAACTCTTCGTATAAAGGAATATTTTCATGTTACGGAGTGGATGGGATTTCCTTTTTGTGTTGCTTTGTAATCATTCTTTAAATCTAATTAGAGAAATCTCCGTGAAAGATCTAAAATGACACTTAACAGGAAACATTTAGGCAATTTTCATCACATTTTCGAAATATAAAATTATTGAAATATATTTTCGCCTGTTTATCATATTATCATGAGAAGGAACTGATATTATTTGGCCTGATTTTACTTCCTCATTTAACTTACTTTTAAAGTGTTTCCACTCTTCAGCCGCTGCCTTGTAATGCTTTTTTCCACTTTGAACGGTCATTCCAGGATATATTGTTCTGAGATTTGGGTTCTTGAACCAAAATCCTTTGTAAAGATAAGTGTTGCTTTTCAGATGAGGCGATGTCAGTTAATTGGTGACCATCACATCAAAGGCTCACTTGAACATGTACTCATAGATGTACTGTTCCCTCTCTATGAGTATTCTACTTGTATTTTCATTATATTTCATTTCAGTTCATGAAATTATTATTTTTTTTTTTGTATTGAATGTACACTTTGCATGACGGACATGGTAGCTCTTCGCCAAAACATTTCATACAGGTTCCTACACTATTATGAAAACCTTCATTACCAAGCTGATACCCAAAAGATTATTTTCTATAGAACGTCCACAACAAAGACAACATACACACTCGACCATCATGTACAAATAACACTTGACGTTAATTTTTTTATGCCACTTCAAGAAAAGTCATAGTTGAAACCAGACCACACACAGCAGAAAGCATCAGCTGCCATATCCAAATATGCCCATCTGCTTCGACTGTGATATTCTGATTGCGCACGTCGCATCACGGCTTTCCGACAGCATGCTGTCCAATCATGGCGAGGGTTGAACCGCACAAGTGGAACTTTAGCAGTTTTTAAGGTGGTGGTGGTGGTGGTAGGGGACATATTTGGCTTTTACGCAGCAAACCTCTCATAAAATAGTATGCTACGACAGGGACAACCTTGAAAAATACGTAGAGAGATTCCTCCAATGAATACAGAACCATTTGCACAGTTTTCTATCCCTTTCGAGCACATTTCGTAGGAATTGTGACTTTTATTATTGTTATTATTATTGCATAATACCTCTAGGGAGTCCAAGACTCATCGAGGGAGGGTACCTACTCTACAACTCTCCGTCTCCACCAGCAGCAACTGCCTTCGCCATCTACCGCCGACTTCCACCACTAGTATTGACTGTTTTCTGTGCTTAATTTTCCTTTCTACTTTCATATATTAATGAATTCACACACAGTTGGTCTTTGATGTTAAAATTATGCTGCACTCTCACAAACTCATCGAAGACTAATGAAAGAGCAGCCTGTAACACCATTCATCCGGATGTTAGTTAAAAATTATGTTATTAAATTTTCCGCGCGGTTAGAATAGTGGCTGTGCGCTTTGCAACCTATTCCCTGGAAAGGAGTATCCTAGGTTCGATTCCCGTCCAAGATGTGCGAGCTGAAGGATCTTCCTCAGCCATAGCCAAGCTATCCGGTCTTGGAAGTGGACAGTAGGGTTCCCCAATTTATCTAAGGGTTTTTCATCACTCGAAGCAGACAAACCGGCCTTTAGAACTCAACACTACAGGATATACGATACTCAGGGACGCAAGGCTGACTAGCTTATCCTGTGAACGTCAAGGTACGATGATTAATAAACCCTCGACACCGCAAGGTAAAAGAGGGTAAAAGGGAAATGAGAAGTTATTAAAAGAAATTCAATCCTTGTCTATACAGTGAGTTCATTAAATTCAATAAATTGCTGAGAAGAAGCAAACTTACAGAAAGTAGGGAGGGAAGCCGTGTCTTCACTCGAAAACAAAAAAACACTTATGGTGATTACTCTCTCTCTCTCTCTCTCTCTCGCTCTCTCTCTCTCTCTCTCTCTCTCTCTCTCTCTCTCTCTCTCTCTTCCTATGGGAGACTATGGCACTGACTCTAACGTACATGAAACTTATTTCAAAGAAGTACGAAGTTAGGTTAAAAGTTGAAAAATTCCAGTATTTTATTAAAGAAATAACATGCGATTAAAATAATAGTGGCTATTAACAGTTAAATGTTTTTGGAAAATTGACAAGAATCTAAATTATTTAAAAAAATTGAAATATATAATTTACTTGTAACAGTATTTTATAATGAATATCATAAAATCTCAAAAATTGGAAGTCATTTTGAGTAAAGTTAATTCTTATTTACGCTGTGATATATTCGCATGCACAAAACTTAAATTGTATCCGATAACCAAATAAAAATTATTAAAACGGATAGCCAGTGTCGTGTTTGGCTGCAGTTAACTGGCACAAATGTCTTGTATAAAATGATGGTTTGATTATAAGTGTTAACTTTTTTTTTTAAATTTTTTCTTTCATCCACAATTACAAATGTTTTATTTTAACACTGTATTTTTAGCTCCTTCAAACAGACTTTCCATTTTCTAGTTTCCGAAAACCTTCAAATTTCATTTAGATTTTTTAGAATAACAAGAAGTCGAAGGAATAAAATATTTGCTGATATCACAACATTAATTCGGCATTCTTCTGGCCAGTTTCCTGTTTTGCGAAAACTTTTCTACCTCCAACTGAGAATGGCTAACTCACCCTCATTTGAAAAGCATTTATAAGGGTTCTCCTAGACGGGATTAAAGTCCAGGTTTTTCCATCCAAAGGGCGTCGACTTTAGCAGCTGAACTACGAAGGATCATTACTGGTTCTTATATTTAGATAATACGATCGGACTGGTTGGACAGATGGATACTTCTTCGTTCTGCATCCGTGGGTTCCGATTCAGCTGTAGCATGTATGCTTGCAAATGTCCGTACGTTTGTTAAATAATTTTCACCGCTTAGTGTGAGACCACTCCCTTGCTTATTGGAGGTCCGATGAGACTTCAAAATGTTCCATGTTTCGTTTCTATAGCAGCATTTTTGAATTATCTAATTCTTACCGAATCCGTAATACTTTAGTGGTGGTTCTATTTTTAATTATCTTTATTTTAAAAACTCTTATGAACATTCTTTACTTCCTAGACAGAAAAAAAACGATAGAAAATCTGAAAATAACTTCTGTCTTTTAATTCTTAGATGTGCAGCACAATGAGGAAGAACTTGTGCTTTTTTGGGTGTGGAAAAACCCAGGTTTGATTTCATGAACGGATGAAGGGATGGGAGGGAACTATTATGGAAAATTCTGACTTTTCTTCCTTTAAAATTGTGGAATTCAGAACTAAACGTACGAAATCACAAATTGAGTCTCTCGCACTGACTACATGAAAAGTAATGTTTAGCGAAACATGACAAAACTTAACAGCGAAAAGTATTTCCAGAGTACTTTAATCTACATAATAGTTAACATTTGTTTTAAAAGCAATATTGTAAGTCTTAATTCTATCGAAAATTAAGTAAAAGTGTTTATTAAATCCTTAAAAATTGATATGAAGAAGTAAACATTTCTAAACACACTTTTAATTAATTTATTTAATATAATAAAATTAATCGATGACGCTGGGTAAGCACACTTAATTGGGATTATGAGTTAATTAATTGAATTATTCATATAAAATAAGTTGAAATCACTTTTGGGAAACTAGTGAAATAATTTCTATCGCAATCAGCCCCTGAGCTCGCAAAAAAAAAATAATAAATTTTTTTGTGTTGTTTTTGTTTCCGTAGAAATATTGAAGATATGTTAGTTGCTCTACACACTGATTTGCAAGCTATTTGTTTTATTTCAATCGTATCGTCATATTTATTGTAAGAATTGTTCCCTTTAAGAACAGGTATCTACGGTAGTAAGGATGTCAATAAAAAACCCTTTATTCTCTTTTTCGATCAACTCGATTGCGCTAATCGGAAAGAGAATGAAATTGTCATGACAATGCTAGCAACCATTTCAAGTTTTTTTAAAGATGTTTGAAATTTTTCTTTTGATGCTCTTAACCACATATTAAACGTGAGGAATTGCAAGGGACGAGAAGTGAATATAATCCCCTTTATACGCATGCTCTACTCAGACTCCATACAAACTCAACTCCTTCATGCTGTTCGGTCGTGCCGAAACTGCCATTTGTATATTCCTGAAAGAGAATCGAAGTTTATTGGTTTATTTTTTGATTGGAAGATGAGGCTAAGCCAATAAAGCTATAAGATCATTGATATTCGTGGTCAACTTAATTAGTTCCTGTAATGCGTATAAAGGACGTACCAGATGGTTCTGATAAAGAACTTCGCATTGTTAACATTAAAAAATGCGACGAATGTCAACTTCTTTTCTGGTGCTTTTACTTTAATATGATTTTTCATTTGGCACTACTGTTCGCTCTCCAAATTTTTCTCACAATTCTCCTATCTGTAGTCTCCAGATTTTGATCAGTTGTTTCATTTCTAATCCAGCAATCAGCTCAAAATCTATTCCACCCTCATCCTGTATAATTCTCGGTTTATTTTTTACGCCAATATCTCTGTAATCTACGTTCTGCGAACGCGCCCTAATTTAATTTGAAGCCTTCAATGAAGTCTGCTTGCATGTTTTCACGGGCAGGTAGAAATCATTAAAAATTAAATTCGAATTAAATTTCAATTTTTCTCTCAATGAGATGCTTTACATTTGAAATTATACAATCCTGACAGAATCTGCTCTTGGTACTTATCGTAAACCATTTTCAGTTCCACGAACAAATTCAGATCTTCTTATATTCTCATGGTTTCATGATTAGTAATCACGTATGATAGTAACCAGCCCGTAAGTAATCACGTTGAACGTGATTACTTCCGGGCTTCCCTTGGTCGGGGAGCCCGTCACTGAGTGGAACCAACGCTGAGATATGGACGGTCTTTCGCCCACTATGGAGTGGCCTAGAGATCGTCCGATTTTTTGAGATTTTACCCTTTACTTACTAATCAGGGTAACAAATGGCAATGCTGTAGCCAATGAAGTTTTAACTGAGGCTCGGCTATTGCGGTTACCCAGCCATGATTAGAGCTTTTTAGCTAAATAACACTCCATCCACACAGATTTTCTTCATTCAGATGATGAGATAAAGAGTCAAGGACTCAGTCCACCGCCCAGTTCTTTTAAGAACCTAATGGATGGCGAAGAGGTCGCTAGTGAGTTTTCACTGATACGGTTGTGAACTTTCTTCTCTGTAGAGCGTGGTAATTAAATATGATGGTTTTGAAGTGTAGCTGCTAGATTAACTAGCAGAGACGCGTTTAAAGTCATTAAATTGCGGATTATACTGAATCTAAGAACATCAGCAAAGGTAAGTGGACGGTAATTGCAACGAGGGCGATTCGTTAGGCCTAACAGCCGATAGAACTGTGGTGAGTTGGCTGTTAGGCCTAATTATGGTTAGCATGAAGGGCCAAATCCACATTCAAATATAACGGCCATCATCACCTCGTCTCTTGTAAATATGTTACAGGATTTCAGTAACGCAAATCCATCACTGAGCACTACAAAAAGTTTCTTGCAGCAAACACAGCTCATTTTATCTGCACTCTCCAATGCATAGGAAAAAATTTACCCCAGATTCTCTAATGATTATCTCATGGAATGCCGACGGCCTTAAAAATAAAATACTAGAAGTGCAGGAATTCAATGACAGATATAATCCGGATATATTATTAATTAATGAGACTCATCTAAGACCTGCTGACAGTCCTAAATTCAAAGATATCAACTCTACAGGAATGACAGACTGGATTACAGAGGTGGTGGCACAGCCATCCTCATCAAAAATCACATCAATCATCACGCTGTAGCCATTCCTACAACCACCAATCTCGAACTTACAGGTATCAATGTCATCACAAACTCTATCGGAAACATAAAAATATATTCTACTTATAACCCACCATCAAAAACATTGCTGACCACAGATCTGGATGCTATCCTCGGCATTAAACTGCCGGTTATTATTGCCGGAGATTTTAACGCAAAACATCACGCCTGGAGCAGTAGGTCTATAAATAGGAATGGCCGCATCCTCTATAACTACACAAGCTCAAACTGCGCAACTGTGGCTGGTCTCTCAGTGCCAACTCACCACAGTCCTACTGGCTCATCCGACGTCTTGGATATAGCTGTCCTTCAGAATGTTAACCTACGGTACTCCCTGGAATCATTGAATGAGTTATCATCAGACCACAATCCTATTCTGCTCCAACTGGGTTATCAGAGGGATCTTCCCCATTCGCCCCATACCTTCATTCCCTGGGAAAAACTATGCAAAATGCTTTCAAACTACATTGATCCCATCCCTCATATTAATTCCAAGGAAGAAATTGATTCTGCAGTCAATAAACTTACTGATCAAATCAACACAGCCATAGCATCTATCACCTCAAATTCAGTTGCCTTCAAGCCTAAACGACTACCAGATGACATAATGAACTTAATCATGGAGAAAAATAAAGCAAGAAAAAGATACCACAACACCAGAGCACCCCAAGACAAGAAATATCTCAACAAAATGAACAGTGCAGTGAGAGATGCACTTAAAGTCCATAGAAACAAACTATGGGAAGATAAATTAGCCTCCATATCACCTGGTGATCAATCCGTTTGGAAGTTCCTGAGAAACATCAAAAACAAAAACAAATCTCTTCCTCCTCTCAAATCTGACCTGAACATTGTTTACACAGATGCAGAATAAGCCGAAACTATAGCTAAAAATTTAGAAAAACAGTGTAGCCCTTCATACAATAATCTAAATTTCAATCATATTTACAAAGTTCACCGCCACGTCAGACACGTGTTAAAACGGCTTGATACCTGTACCAGCCAACTCACACCTATTTCCCCAGCTGAAATTTATGACATTATAAAGAATTTAAAGAATAAAAAAGCTCCAGGGCCTGACGGCATCTCCAACAAAGTTATTACAATGCTACCCCGAAAGGCCATCGTATATCTCACAACAATAATAAATGCTATGTTCAGGTTTAAGTACTTCCCCTCTGCATGGAAGTTGGCAGACGTAGTTCCTATATACAAACCAGGCAAGGATCCTCAGCAGCCTCAAAGTTATCGTCCCATAAGTCTGATATCTAATTTGGGCAAAATAGCAGAAAAAGGTATCCTTTCCAGAATTCAACTTTCAGTAAAAAAATTAAACATCCTTCCTTCAGAACAGTTTGGTTTTCGCCAATTTCACAGTACCACCCAACAAATTCATAGACTAATAGAATTCATTATCACAAGTTATAATTGGCATCAATACACCGGAGCAGTTTTTCTTGATTTAGAGGAGGCGTTTGACAAGTTATGGCACTTTGGACTACTATACAAGTTGATTTTAGCTGGCATTCCATTAGATCTAGTTCAAATTATAAATTCATTTCTTAGTGACAGACGAATGCAAGTCAAACTAAATGATATATTATCTACTCAACGACGCATCTTGGCAGGAGTTCCTCAAGGGTCCCTTCTGGCACCGATACTTTTCACGATTTACATGGCGGACATTCCGCACAATCCAATGTCATCCATCATTGCCCTATACGCAGACGACACAGCTATACTAGCCATATCTATTAAACCGCACCTTGTCACCAAGAAACTGCAAGAAAACCTGCAGAGATTAGAGCACTGGTTCTCGGAATGGAGACTGCAAGTAAACCCTCAGAAGAGTATTGCCATGCTCTTCACTAAAAACTCAATATTCCCCAAAGATGATATCTTCTTATTTAATACCATGATTCCCTGGAAAGCAGAAGCCAAATATCTGGGTGTACTGCTGGACAGAAAACTAACTTTCAGTTCACATATAAAAGCCTCATGTTCAAAAGCATCAAGAGTCATTGCACAGCTTTACCCTCTTATCAATAGGAATAGCAAGCTGGATACCAAAATAAAACTGCTTCTTTATCAACTGTTGATTCGACCCATTATTACTTACGCGTCCTCAGCCTGGAGTCACACCTCAAGTACAAATATCCGCAAACTACAGAAAGTGCAAAACAAATGTTACCGCATGATATTAAACGCACCATGGTACGTCAGAAATGTCCAACTTCACCGGGATACAAATATCCCCTACACCTACTCTTTCCTGCAGTCTTCAGCAGTGAAGTTCTTCTCAGTGTCCTCTTCACATCCAAATGAATTAGTGCAACATGCAGCCAATTATGATGAAACAGACTTCTCAAAATATAGGAGACTGAAGGCCATCCTACTTCCAAATGAAGATCTCTGAATGGCACCCACTCAGGCAGAGCTCTTAGCTCATAAACTTTTCCTCGCACAGTAATCCTTATCAGATAGCAGGGAATAAAAAAGCATTTTGCTTCGCCCTTATGGTCAGCAACGTCTTGCGTCTTGCGTCTTGCTTAATGGATGGCAGAATAATTTGGAATAATGAGAAAAAAAGTCCTTTTTAGTACTTCCAGGGTAAAAATGGCAATGCTGGAGCCAATGAAGGTTTAACTGAGGCTCGGCTATTGCCGTTACCCAGCCATGACAAGAGGTTTTTAGCTCAATAACACTCCATCCACACAGATTCACTTCATTCAGATGACGGGATAAAGAGTCAAGGACTCAGTCCATTGCCCAGTTCTTATAAGAACTATAAGAACTTAATGGATGGCAATGAAGTTTAAGTGAGGTTCGGCTGTTGCTGTTACCCCCTGAGGCGCTGAGATTCGAGTTTTGAGTTCGCTCTCTTAAGGTTTTTGCCTTAAGGGAGCAATTTGAGTCTCCGGGGTAAGTGTTCTCCGGCACGGCCTGCTGAGGGGCTTTATCGGTGAATGATTTTCTTCGGAATATGAGCGGTGGTGGCGCGTGGGTGGAAGGCCATCACTGACTGGAGCCAACGCTGAGATGGAGGGTCCTTCGCCCACGATTGAGTGGCCTAGGGATCGTCCGAAATTTTAGAGACGGCTTTACCTTTAAATATGGCTAAGAGTAAAGTGCATTGGGAATACCGATGCTGTAACTAGAAGAGGTCGTACGTCTACAATTCCCTCCACCGTCAACAAGACCCAAAAGTTCGCTGTGTTCTTAATCAACGTGTTGAAGTATCACATCTGGAAGGTACGGAAATAATCCCAGGTACGGGACGCTAATTTAATGTACGCAAGAATAAAGAATTTTTTTTTTTCTATCTACCTAAATTTCTTGCGCAAGATCGACATCTACTAGGAGACTTTAAATTTGTGAACAAATACTGAAAACCACCGAAAATATGCTTTCTCATACAGGGACACATCAAGCCCTGTATATTTCTTTAAAATCTACAAAACCCCACCTCGCTCTCTCTCTCTAGAAAAGTAATAGATATTGTGTCCTTCTTCGCCACAAAGCTTTCGCTGGCACGGACTCTCTCAGTTCCAAACAGGAGGGTAGATCTGAGAATCCGGGCTGCGAAGGCTTACGGCGAGGCGGTGCCGCTCCCTGTGAGCGGCATCTCCCGGGCCAGATTCTACCCCAATTTTGAGTCCCAATGGTACCAGGTCTGTAAGTTCTTCACAACGTTCTTATTCAATTTAAAAAAAAAAACTTTTCTTTTCTAGTCCGGACCTTAAATCCGAATTTTATGGTAAATTTATATATCCAGTCTGGACCATAAGTTCTTAGATTTTCAATAACAGCAGTAACAACCTGGAACACAAATAAGGCTATTATACTTAGTAATAAAAATTACGAACAAACATTTAATCTGTTAAGTATCGTTCCAAAACGGGGGTCAACGGTTACTCTCCATAGACACCTGATTAAATTATTAAATTGGATAAACTTATATGCGAACTTTAGACAAAATTTTAGGGTTAATGTTTTTTTTTTTTTTTTTGAACAGGTGAAATGAGATTATGTGTTACAGAACAATTAGCCAAAACCCATAGGGTTGAACGGCTAGACAAGTTGACTGAGGCATCTTTTACCTCCTACTATCCTACTGTATCTTTCGTCATCCTCCTCTCTTACTATCTGATGATCCTCAGCATTCTTTATACTCCAAAGGCCGATGATGAGAGACATGAACCCCCATTCTATCTGGGCGTATCAGCTTAACAGGCTAATAGCATTTCGTAGTATTTGTTCTTAACCGTTAATATCGGTACGAGTCCCATCGGGGTTCACGATATTTAACCGGATATTTACAGATCTTCCTAAACCCCGGACTGGGGAAATTTCAAACACTCGGTGGTGAGAATAGTTAGCCCCCCCCCCATACTCCAACGATGTCTTCGCGTCCGAACCCTCGGCTTTGAGGTGGATGCGTCAACGCCAGCTAAGGCAATAGCAAAAGCTCTCATGGACAATGTAGGAGCCGAAAATTTATTCGGGTTCACTCCTTATGGCGGTGGAAGATACGAAGTAGTCACCAAGAACATCGCCTCCAGGAATAAGACAGTTGGCGGATTTGAATGTAGAGGTAAAACAATTTCTCCCTTCTTGGTAGGGAGCATCCTTAAAATGCTCAAAATATCAAGATTTCACCTAGAATACGCGGAGAATGAAGACATCATTCGGAGAGTGTTTTCAAAGTGGGATAATGTAAAAGAAATCCAGATCCTTAATGATGCTGAAAACCCAGAGTGGAAATCAGGAGAAGTTATCATCTCCCTTGAGATGAAAACAGTAGTGCCCAAGTTCATTCTCATTGGATCTGCCAGGGTAATGGTCAACTACCCTGGCGTGAAAAAACAATGTTTCAGATGTGGTGCCTTCAGTCACCTTGGGGCAGACTGCCTCGAATAAAATATGGAAAGTTTCTGAAAACAGCCCATACAATAGATAAATGCAAGGCAGCTTGCCTCAAATGTGGTACCCTGAACCACAAAGTGGACACCTGCCCGTCCAGAACACATGCAGAAATGATGGGAGGCACGATAAATCCAACAGCAACGAAAACAGGAGTCGGAAAACCCGGAATTTCCAAGTCTAGAAGAGGCATACGGCAAAATAACGGCTGTAGAAGAGAAGGCAGCCGCCACAGAAACTATAGCATCCAAACACAAGAAAGAGAAGAAGCTAAAAATCCATGAAGAAACAGCCAAAAAACAAATTGCCACACATGATGAAATCACAGCAGAAGAAGAGAAAGAAAATGAAACAGAAAATATGGAGGCAAACAGCGCCCCCTTCAAAAGACCACTCAGTCCTGAGGAAAAG
The DNA here is from genome assembly GCF_054136105.1 of Typopeltis vanoorti. Taxonomy (NCBI): domain Eukaryota; kingdom Metazoa; phylum Arthropoda; class Arachnida; order Uropygi; family Thelyphonidae; genus Typopeltis; species Typopeltis vanoorti. The sequence continues at coordinate 12,823,023 of NC_143561.1, forward strand.
GAGATGAAAAAAATAAAACCTGCAGAAACAGAAGAATTAGAGACCACTCCTCATGCAAAAGCAGGGGAGACTCTAAAGCAACTAGTTAAAGGTATCCGTGGGGTGGCAGAAAAATTTTAAAATGCAATGGTGAGAATAGGTGAACCTGAGCTCCTCCTCACAGGGAAATATGGTCCCAATGTAGTTAGTGCAAAATGGGGTGACCTATTTGTTGAAGACATCAGCCAAATCACCCCTGAGCAAGTACAGGTAGCCCTGGACATAGACGAGGAGGCGACATCGCCGTTCTTCATAGCTCTCTCCAATTTAGACATGCCCAAGGGAAGCGAGGTGGCTAAAAGAATAATGACTGCCCATAACAAACGATAGTCACAATAACCATCCCATGATTTCCTGTCCATAGCTATACTGTTCTCTAGTTCCCACAGGTGGGGGAGGACCTGAGAATCTGAGCAGTGAAGGCTTACAACGAGGCGGTGCAGCTCCTTGAGAACTGCATCACTCAGGCCAGAACCTTCCCCCCACCTTTCTATTTCGGTTTCCAGTCCTATCTATAGTTTTTGTTTTCTCTGTACTTCATGTTTTTGTTTTTATTACATGTTTCCTTTTTAGGATTTTTCCTTTTCTTCTAAAGTGAAAAATCAACGACCGTTTTATAATCGGCCCTGGGGGGCAAACAGCTAAAACAGGTCAACTGAGGCCTCTTTTACCTACTCTACCACTGTGCACGCTATCTTTATTTCCTCTCCTACTATCTGCTGGCTGACTATCAGCCTATCTTACTCTACAGGCCATTGATGAAATTTGTTGAACTCGCAAATTATTTAGATACTTATTGTTTCTCTACAATCTCTTTATAGAGAACAGCTTCTGTTTATGAAAAGAAAAGTTTAGTCAATTCAGTGACATATCGAATACATAAATATAAGACCATTAACCTATCGAATACATAAGTATAAGAAAACTAAATAAAAGTCTATTCAGTAACCTATCGAATATATAAATATAAGAACATATGTCAGAAAACCAAAACAAACAGCATTACTTCTTATATGAATATGTAATACTTTATGTACTACTGCATTTTTTACTCGTCATTAATCAGGCTATATTGTGCAGTAGCGTCTTCGGTTTTCTCATATAAGCATAAAATTTATCGGCATTCGTTGTTTCATATCCTCAATCAAAATCGCCAATAGCTTTTCATTTTTGTCTATTAATATGGTTCTCTTATTGAAATAGATCGTGGATTGCACTTATCGAATTTTCCATGTGATACACAAATGGGGACTTCATCTCGTATAGCAATTCTAACAGTCGATTCATTCATTTCATAAGCACGCGCAATGTCTACGAACTTATTACATTTTTCAAGTCGTTTGATAATTTCTACTATTAGTGTGTATTTATAATCCGCATCTTCCCATCATTGTGAAAATATGTATTTATTCTCATCACTTTTAAATACGTTTCTCCAATATATTTAAGGTTTACATTTTGTTGACAATTAGCATCTACCTAGATCCGCTAACAAGACAATTTGCATAAGGTAGAAATAAAAAAAAGGCGTTGACATTATAAGCTGCGCTTCAGCTTACTAGAAAACTATGTATTACAATGAAATGGAGGATATTATCGATTCAGTAATCTTTTATAGTCAAACGTAAAAAGCAACTTAAAAAATTTCTAAAATTTTCCAGAAACCAGTATGCTAACCCAATAAAAGGAGATCATCCGGGCTTTTACTCCAGTGCGACGGCTATATTCAAATGAGCTTTCTGGTAAATTTTTGACAGGTTAAAATGTTAAGTGTTTTTCTATATTTGATTATAAAATATGAATGGATTCATAATATCATCCATTTTAATAACTTATGTATACCAAATTGAAATCTTCTTTCGGCTTTACATTTTAGTAATCTGTTATGTTTACAAAGTAGTGGTTGATAGATAATCGTAAATCGACGAATATCAACAGC